>NC_142806.1:66709872-66742199 GCF_049724085.1 Artemia sp. Qi Xiang Cuo | reverse complement strand
AGATACCAAATTTTTTGTTAGAAGTAACAATTTTTTGATTGTGATAACAACTTTTCTGTCAGAAGTAGCAATTTTTGCTTAACACTAACAAACCTTCTCATCAAAGTAACAATATTTTATCTTAAAACTAACATACTTTTACTTACCACAAACAATTTTCTCATTGAAATAATATATTTCATAAATTATAACACTCTTCCTGTTGGAACGATCAATTTTTATACAACATATACAAAAATATTTCTTACAATAAACAATTTTGATATTGTTAAAAAATTTTCTGTAACAAATAGAAATATTTAATTAACACGAACAACCCTTATCATCAAATTAACATTATTTCACGTTAAAACTAAAAGAATTTTACTTACCAACACAAATATATATTTGAAATAATATTTTTCATCAATGATAACACTTTTCATGTTGGAACTAGCAAGTTTTCTAGTAGCAAGTTTTATTTTCTACCAAAGATACCAAATCTTTTCTTAGAAGTAACAATTTTTTGATTGTGATAACAACATTTCTGAAAGAAGTAGCAAGTTTTGCTACTTCGTAACTACGTTGCTCGTAACTTCGTTGCTACTTTGTAACAATATTTTATCTTAAAACTAACATACTCATACTTAACACACACAAATTTCTCTTAGAAATAATATTTTTCGTCAGTGATAACACGTTTTCTGTTCGAACTAGCAAGTTTTCTGTCAAATATACAGAATTTTTCCTTTAAAGCAACTTTTCTTTGATTGTCATAACAACTTTTCTGTCAGAAGTAGCAAGTTTTGATTAACACTAACAAATCTTCTCACCAAAGTAACAACAATCTTCTTTAATAAGACCAAACGTTTAATTAACAGTAACAGATTTTCTCTTCGAATCATCAACTTTTCTATAATAATAATATAATTTTAGGTAAAGAATCAAATTTCTCTTAGAAATAACACTTTTCGTCAGCGATGACACGTTTTCTGCTTGAGGTAGAAAGTTTTCTTTCAAAGATACTTTTTTTTCTTAGAAGTAACAATTTTCGTTATGATAACAAGTTTCTGTTCGAACTAGCAAGTTTTTTGCCAAAGATACCAAATTTTTTCGTAGAAGTAACAATTTTTTATTGTGATAACAACTTTTCTGTCAAAAGTAGCAAGTGTTTCTTAACACAAACAAACCTTCTCATCAAAGTAACAACATTCTTCTTTAATACTATCAAATGTTTACTTAACACACACAATTTTCTCTTATAAATGATATTTTTCATCAGTGATATCACGCTTTCAGTTCGAAGTAGCAAGTTTTCTACCAAATATACCAAATTTTTTCTTAGAAGTAACAATTTCTTGTTTGTGATAACAACTTTTCCTCCAGAAGTAGCAAGTTTTACTTAACACACACAATTTTCTCTTAGAAATAATATTTTTCATCAGTGATAATACTTTTTCGGTTCGAACTAGCAATTATTCTACCAAAGATACCAAATTTTTTATTAGAATTAGCAATTTTTTGATTGTGATAACAACTTTTTCTGTCAGAAGTATCAAGTTTTGCTTAACACTAACAAACCTTCTCATCAAAGTATCAACATTCTTCTTTAATACTACCAAACGTTTACTTAACACACACAATTTTCTCTTAAAAAATAATATTTTTCATTAGTGATAACACGTTTTCTGTTTGAACTAGCAAGTTTTCTGTCAAATATACCGAATTTTTTCTTAGAAGTAACTTTTCTTTGATTGTGATATCAACTTTTCTGTCAGAAGTAGCAAATTTTGATTAACACTAAAAAATCTTCTCTTCAAAGTAACAATATTCTTCCTTAATACTACCAAATGTTTACTTAACACTAACAGATTTTCTCTTCGAATTATCAACTTTTCCACAATACTAACATACTTTTACTTAAACACTCTAATTTCTCTTAGAAATAAAGCTTTTCGTCACCGATAACATGTTTTCTGCTTGAAGTAGCAAGTTTTCTGTCAAAAATACTTTTTTTTCTTAGAAGTAACAATTTTTGTTATGATAACAAGTTTCTGTTCAAACTATTAAGTTTTCTGCCAAAGATACAAAATTTTTTCTTAGAAGTAACAATTTTTTCATTGTGATAACAACTTTTCTGTCAGAAGTAGCAAGTTTTTCTTAACACAAACAAACCTTCTCATCAAAGTAACAAATTCTTCTTTAATACTATCAAACGTTTACTTAACACACACAATTTTCTCTTAGAAATAATATTTTTCATCAGTGATAACACTTTTTCGGTTTTCACTAGCAAGTTTTTTACCAAAGATACCAATTTTTTCTTAGAAGTAACAATTTTTTTTATTGTGATCACAACTTTTTCTGTCAGAAGTTTCAAGTTTTGATTAACACTAACAAACCTTCTCATCAAAGTAACAACATTCTTCTTTAATACTACCAAACGTTTACTTAACACTAACAGATTTTCTCTACGAATCATCACCTTTTCTTTAATACTAACATACTTTTGCCTTAACACTCAAATTTCTCTTAGAAAAAACACTTTTCGTCAGCGTTATCATGTTTTCTGATTGAAGTAGCAAGTTTTCTGTCAAAGATACTTTTTTTCTTAAAAGTAACAATTTTTCGTTATGATAACAAGTTATCTGTTCGAACTAGCAAGTTTTCTGCCAAAGATACCAAATTTTTTCTTAGAAGTAAAAATTTTTTTGATTGTGATAACAATTTCTTGTCAGAAGTAGCAAACTATCCGTAACACTAACAAATCTTCGCATCGAAGTAACAACTTTTTCTTAATACTAATAAATTTTTACTTAACACCCTCAAATTTCTCTTAGAACTAACAGGCTTTTAACAAGTTTTCTTTCAAACTTAGGTTTCTCTACGTTTAAGTTAAGTTCATCTAACCTCCAAAACCATAGGTTAGGTTAGGTTAAGTATAAATAAATATTAATAAATAAATAGAAACATTTATACATGTTTAAGTTAGGTTAGGTTAGGAATAAATAAATATTAATAAATAAATAGAAACATTTCTCCATGTTTAAGTTAGGTTAGGTTAGCTTATCATGAGCGCTCATGATAAGCTCAACTAACCTAACCTAACTTAAACATGGAGAAATGTTTCTATTTATTTATTAATGTTTATTTATACCTAACCTAACCTAACTTAAACATGTAGAAATGTTTCTATTTATTTATTAATATTTATTTATACTTAACCTAACCTAACCTATGGTTTTTGAGGTTAGATGAACCTGACTTAAACGTAGACAAACCTCAGTTTGAAAGAAAACTTGTTAAAAACCTGTTAGTTCTAAGAGAAATTTGATAGTGTTAAGTAAAAGTTTATTAGTATTAAGACAAATTTGTTACTTAGATGCGAAGATTTTTTAGTGTTAGGGATAGTTTGCTACTTCTGACAAGAAATTACTATCACAATCAAAAAAATTGTTCCTTTTAAGAGAAAATTCGGAATCTTTGACAGAAAGCTTATTCTTTTAAATAGAAAACTTGTTATCATAATGAAAAATTTTTAATTCTAAGAAAAAAAGTATCTTTGATACAAAATTTGCGATTTCAAGCAAAAAACAAATTATCATTGACAAAAAGTGTTATTTCTAAGAGAAATTTGAGTGTTTACGTAAAAGCATGTTAGTATTAAAGAAAAGTAGATGATTCGAAGAGAAAATCTGTTAGTGTTAAGTAAACGTTTGGTAGTATTAAAGAAGAATGTTGTTACTTTGATGAGAAGATTTGTTAGTGATAAGCAAAACTTGCTACTTCTGACAGAAAAAGTTGTTACCACAATCAAAAAATTGTTACTTCTAAGAAAAATTTGGTATTTTTGGTATAAAACTTGTTAGTTCAAACCGAAAAAGGGTTATCACTGATGAAAAATATTATTTCCAAGAGAAAATTGTGTGTGTTAAGTAAAACATGCCACTTCTGACAGAAAAGTTGTTACTTCTAAGAAAAAAATTTGGTATCTATTGTAGAAAAATTACTAGTTAGAACAGAAAGAGTGATAAAACTGATGAAAAATGTTATTTCTAAGAGAAAATTGTGTTGTTAAGTAAACGTTTGATAGTATTAAAGAAGAATGTTGTTACTTTGATGAGAAGGTTTGTTTGTGTTAAGCAAAACTTGCTACTTCTGACAGAGAAGTTGTTATCACAATCAAAAAATTGTTACTTCTAGGAAAAAATTTGGTATCTTTGGCAGAAACCTTGCTACTTCGAACAAAGAACTTGTTATCACAACGAAAAATTTTTACTTCTAAGAAAAAACAGTATCTTTGACAGAAAACTTGCTACCTCAAGCAGAAAACATGTTATCGCAGATGAAAAGTGTTATTTCTAAAAGAAATTTGAGTGTTTAGCTACAAGTATGTTAGTATTATGGAAAAGTTGATGATTCGAAGAGAAAATCTGTTAGTGTTAAGTAAACATTTGGTAATATTAAGGAAGAATGTTTTTACTTTGTAAAGAAGATTTGTCAGTGTTAATCAAAATTTGCTACTTGACAGAAAAGTTGTTATCACAATAAAAAAAAGTTACTTCTAAGAAAAAATTTGGTATATTTGACAGAAAACTTGCTAGTTCGAACAGAAAGCGTGTTATCACTGACGAAAAATATTATTTCTAAGAGAAATTTGTGTTTGTTAAGTATGGGTATGTTAGTTTTAATATAAAATATTGTTACTTTGATGAGAAAATTTGTTAGTGTTAAGCAAAACTTGCTACTTCTGACAGAAAAGTTGTTATCACAATCAGAAATTGTTACTTCTTAGAAAAAATTTTGTATATTTGACAGAAAATTTGCTAGTTCGAACAGAAATGGTGTTATCACTGACGAAAAATATTATTTCAAAGAGAAATTTGTGTGTTTTAAGTGTGAGTATGTTAGTTTTAAGATAAGATATTGTTACTTTGATGAGAAAATTTTTTAGTGTTAAGCAAAACTTGCTACTTCTGACAAAAAAGTTGTTATCACAATCAAAAAATTAATACTTTAAAAAAAAAATTTCGTATCTTTGGTAGAAAACTTGCTAGTTCGAACAGAAAGCGTGATATCACTGATGAAAAATATTATTTATAAGAAAAAATTGTGTGTGTTAAGTAAACGTTTGGTAGTATTAAAGAAGAAATTTGATACTTTGATGAGAAGGTTTGTTGGTGTTAAGCAAAACTTGCTACTTCTGCCAGAAAATTGTTATCATAATCAAAAAATTGTTACTTCTAAGAAAAAATTTGGTATCTTTGGTAGAAAACTTGCTAGTTCAAACTGAAAAAGTATTATCACTGATGAAAAATATTATTTTTTAGAGAAATTTGTGTGTGTTCAGTAAAAGTATGTTAGTTTTAACATAAAATATTGTTAATTTGATGAGAAAATTTGTTAGTGTTAAGTAGTATTAAGGAAGAATGTTGTTACTTTGATGAGAAGGTATGTTAATGTTAAAAAAAACTTGCTACTTCTTTCAGAAATGTTTTTATCACAATCAAAAAATTGTTACTTCTAAGAAAAAATTTAGTATCTTTGGTAGAAAACTTGCTAGTTCCAACAGAAAGCATGATATCACTGATGAAAAATATTATTTATAAGATAAATTTGTGTGTGTTGAGTAAAAGTATGTTAGTTTTAAGGTGATATAATTTTACTTTGATGAGAAGTTTTGTTAGTGTTAAGCAAAACTTGCTACTTTTGCCAGAAAAGTTGCTATCACAATAAAAAATTGTTACATCTTTGGTAGAAAACTTGCTAGTTCGAACATAAAAAGTGTTATCACTGATGAAAATATTATTTCTAAGAGAAATTTGTGTGTGTTCAGTAAAAGTATGTTAGTTTTAAGGTACAATGATGTTACTTTGATGAGAAGGTTTGTTAGTGTTAAGCAAAACTTGCTACTTCTGACAGGAAAGTTGTTATTATAACGAAAAAATTGTTACTTCTAAGAAAAAGTTTGGTATCTTTGGTAGAAAACTTGTTAGTTCGAACAGAAAAAGTGTTATAACTGATGAAAATATTATTTTTTAAGAGAAATTTGTATGTGCTCAGTAAAAGTATGTTAGTTTTAAGGTAAAATGATGTTACTTTGATGAGAAGGTTTGTAAGTGTTTAGCAGAACTTGATACTTCTGACAGAAAAGTTGTTATCACAATCAAAAAATTGTTACTCTAAGAAAATATTTGGTATCTTTGGTAGAAAACTTGCTAGTTCGGACAGAAAAAGTGCTATCACTGATGAAAAATATTATTTCTAAGAGAAATTTGTATGTGCTCAGTAAAAGTATGTTAGTTTTAAGGTAAAATGTTGTTACTTTGATCAGAAGGTTTGTTAGTGTTAAGCAGAACTTGCTACTTCTGATAGAAAAGCTATTATCACAAACAAAAAAATGTTACTTCTAAGAAAAAATTTGGTAGCTTTGGTAGAAAACTTGCGTTTTCAAAATGATAATGGGTTATAGCTGATGAGACATATTATATCTAAGAAAAAATTGTGTGTGTTCAGTAAAGGTATGTTAGTTTTACGTTAAAATGTTGTTACTTTGATGCCTGCATTTAAAATACACGTGACTTAATTAATAATATTTGATTTTTTAATAAAGTTGGGTTTTAGTTTTCGGAAATAAGAACGCTCATGTTTAAAATACATGTGATTTTATTAATAATATTTAAAAAGCCATAAAGTAAAGTTGTGGGTGAAAAAAAAGGGAACTTCAAGTTGTAAAATTGGTTTAGGGGGGACATTAAGAAAAAAACTTGTTCTGAAAACATATAAAAAAGCATTTTGAAAGTATTGCTTGGTGTTGGGGTATTAAAAAAGCAATAAAGTAGAGTTGTGGGTGAAAAAAATGAGTTTAGGGGGGAAATTAAGAAAAGAATTTTTTCTCAAAACATATAAAAAAGACTTTTTATACTAGTTATTTGTGTTGGTTTAATAAAAAATCAATACACTAGAGTTGTGTGTTAAAAAAATTAGTTTAGGGGTGACATTAATAAAATAAATTTTTATCAAAAGATATAAAAAAAGAATTTTTAAATTTTTTGCTTGATGTTGGGGTATTCAAAAAGCCATAAAGTAGAGTTGTGTGTGAGAAGAATGAGTACTTCAAGTTTTAAAATTAGTTTAGGGGGGACATTAAGAAAAGAACTGTTCTTACTGTTCAGAACTGTTCTGAAAAGATATAAAAAGCCTTTGAAAAGTATTTCTTGGTGTTGGGGTATTTAAAAAGTCGTAAAGTAAAGTTGTGGGTGAAAAAGATGAGTACTTCAACTTGTAAAATAGGTTAAGGAACGATATTACGTAAAGAACTTGTTCTGAAAAGATATAATAAAGCCCTTTGAAAAGTATTGCTTGATGTTGGGGTGTCAAAAAGGTCGTATAGTAAAGTTGTGTGTGAAAAGGATGAGTACTTCAACTTATAAAATTGGCTTAGGAAGGACATTACGCAAAGCACTTGTTCTTAAATTTCTTTTGAAAAGTATTGCTTGGTGATGGGGTATTCAAAAAGCCATAATGTAGAGTTGTGGGTGAAAAGGATGAGTACTTCAAGTTGTAAAATTGGTTTAGGGGGGACATTAAGGAACTTGTTCTGATAAGATATAATAAAGCCTGTTGTAAAGTATTGCGTGGTGTTGGGGTATTCAAAAAACCAATAAAGTAGAGTTGTGGGTGAAAGGAATGAGTACTTCAAGTTGTAAAATTGGTTTAGGGGGACATTAAGAAACGAACTTGCTCTGAAAAGGTATAATAAAGCCTTTGAAAATTATTGCTTGGTGTTGGGGTACTCAAAAAGCCATAATGTAGAGTTGTGGGTGAAAAGGATGCGTACTTCAGCTTGTAAAATAGGTTTAGGAGGGATATTAAGAAAGGAACTTGTTCTGAAAAATATATTCAGTGGGGAGTCAAAAAGTTGAGGGTGAAGGGGGCCGTTCTGTGTCTCAAGTGCGCAAAAAAAAGTATTAAAAAAAATGGGTGGGGGGCCCAGGGGCTCCTTTGGGAAGGTCGGGGGGCCCGGGGAGGTGGGGGCCCTTTGGGGGGCCGGGGGCGCCCTTTGGGGTTGGGGTAGGGGACCTTAAGACACTGTTCAAATGGAACTTGTGTATTATAACGACCACTGAGTTTCACCCCAAATCATCTTCTAAATCATCTTCTAAAATCATCTTCTAAAATGTCTCACTGTTTCGCCTAAATCATCTTCTAAAATGTCTCAAACGGTTTTGCTCAAATCATCTTCTAAAATTTCTCAAACGGTTTTTCCCAAATCATCCCCTAAAAGTAATTTCTGCATGTTCCTTTGTTTCTGCGTCCCTGCGCTTTCACATTTAAAATTCCCACGAAACCATTTCCCGCGTTAATCTCTTCATCTCAAAGGTGTTCCTAGCTATACTATTATGGCTTCGATAGAATTCCCGAATTTATCACTAAGCCTAAAGATGAGACGAGCCATATTTAAAAATAGAATATCAATTTATCTCTGTCACTAAAGATCAGAGAAGCCATATTTAAAAATAGAATTTCTATCTCTTTAGAGTCCCGTATAATTCCTAGGAAACAAGTGATGTTTTTTCTAATTCTGATGGCTTCGATAGAATATTAAAGAATTTATCACTAAGTCTACAGACCAGAGAAGCCATATTTAAAAATAGAATTTCTATATCTTTAGAGTCCCTTATAATTCCTAGGAAGCAAGTGATGTCGTTTCTAATTCCGCTAGTGGATCAATAAATCCCCTTAAAAACAACAAATAAATTCTCCCTTCATGGATCAATAATTCCCCTTAGAAACAAAAAATAAATTCCCCTTTCGTGGATCAATAATTCCCATCGATTATGCAAATTAACTTCTCAGAAGTCTAGTTCCCCTTCGATTATGTAAATTCAATTTCTCAGAAATCCACTTCCCCCTCTTGTCCTAGATCAATACATCTTTTCCCGTTAATGCACATGTGCAAACTTCGCCCCGGAGTCTTTACACCTAGAAACAACAACAAATAAATCGACCTTGAAAAAGGGGGACATTGACCCCATTAGACTCGATCAATAATCCTTGAATAAATTATAGCCTGTCAGCATTAGACTCAATTGTAGATGGCAGCACATGTGTTTGTACCGGAGATATCAGGTCATTCCTACTATAGTGTTAATTTGTGTGGTAATTTTGATTGAAGGCGGAGGAAATAAAAAGTTTGAATTGAATTGAATTGAATATATATATATATATATATATATAGTGTATTACGGTAATCACCTGGCAAAAAAAAAAAAAAAAAAAAAAAAAAAAAAAAAAAAAAAAAAAAAATTCTTACTACTTTATTAAATTAAATAAATGAGCACTTGAACAAGGTCTAGACCCTACTCATCCAACCAGTTCCCCAGGACAAAACAGTATAACCAAACCGACAGTCCGAAAATCAAGTCCAAAATAGAGCAAAATCAGCATCAATAAGCATACGTCTATGCTCCAAAACCAAGCTATAGCACCTTAAATCTACAAAAACATTATATTCCCAAGGTGATCACCATATATTGGGGCTCGTCAGATGAAAACTCATTGCCTAAATGGGTTTCGGCGCTTAAATTTCATTACCCAGGCAATTGAGCGCGCCAAGACATAATCTGGCATACCCCTATATAGTGCCACCAATGGAATAACCATAAACAAAATCCACAATATACAAAAAATAAAAATATATACCCCAGAAATTTTTTTTTCAAACATCCTTAACCAACCTTCAAATAACACTGAGAGCCGAACTTCAACCGATTTAAATACACACAAATAAATAACACTAGTCCTCCACCCGGAACAATTTCACTTTCACTCAAATTCTAAGAATTAAATTCCGAATATTCTACCATAATCTTTACCACAGGTGTCGCAATCCAACCCTCAACAACCGGGAAGATAAACCAAGTCCGTCAGCAAGTTACCGTAAAATATCATTCAAGATATCTTGATAACTTTTATTATACTTATGCAAAAGCTGATTATACTTAAAACAAAGCTTTTTAAATTGTCAAGCAAGTTTATTGGCGGAAAAACCTCTTATGATTAGCTTCTTGCTAGGTAACATACATCTATTTCTAAAATCGATGTAATTAGTACAAATTCTTGCATATCTAAATAGTTGGGAAAAATACGATGAATATGTTATATTTGAATGAATATTACTTTTTGGAAATGGAAAATTAACTATTTCAAAATTAAAATCGTCTGTTTTATTATATATTTTAAAATTTATTTTATTATTAGTTACCACATTAATCTCTAAATCTAGAAAATGGTCATATTTGCCATTTCCATTACTGGATTCCAGCTTTAACTCTGGTGGATATATTTGAATTGCAATCTCTAAAAAATTTGAACAATTTATCACCAGAAGGTCATCTAAATATCTTTTATTATTTGAGAGCAAATACTTTATATTGCTTGGATTCTTTTTATCCGTCATATAATCGTATTCTAAATAATTTAGAAATAGGTCCGCTCTAACTGGACTGGCATTACCCCCCATAGGAATTCCATTACATTGATAATATAGATTGCCATTAAATTTTATATAAGTATTAAATAGAACAAATTCTAGTAGATCAAAAATCATATCTAGGCTATAACATCTTGAGTTAGTTGTACTATTAAAATAATTAGTCCATCTCGCCTTCTTATTATACGCATCAATTTTTAAAAACGGCAAATTAGACAAAAGAAAAGATTTCTTAATAATCTTTTTTAAATTTATAAATACTAAATTAATGGGTAAATTTGTATATAATGTAGTGAAATCAAACGAGTCCACTCTTTTGGCTGAAACTAAAGCAAGAGAGTCTATTACTTGCAGCGAATTATTAACACTCCAGTATGGATTAAACTTAGAAAATTTTTTAAATCCCGAACAATATGCCTCAAACTTATTTTTGATTTCTCCTAAAATACACGACAAGTCAGTAGCCGCAACTCTGGTCGGGCACCTTGCTGCCCCCGCAATAAAGCCTGGTTTCGGGGGATATTTATGAAATTTTGCCGTCCAATATAAAAACGGAAAATTTTTATAATTATCATTAACTTTAATATTAAATTTTTTAAAAAGTATATCCTCTATTCCAATCAATAGACTATTATTAACATCTTGAACCTTTTTATATGTATTTGTTGTACTAAACTCTTTTGTTAAAACATCACAATAAAGCTTCTGACAAATTATTGCAAAATTATTATTCGCTTTATCAATGGGTACAATTACAAAATCCCTCTTTATATTATCAATTGCTTGTTTTATCTTAGAATTACAAAAAACAACATCATTATCATGCTTATTTGTCCCAACGTCAATTTCATTCATATATTGTTTTAGAAGTTGAAGATGCTTTACCAAGTCACAATGAAAAAGTCTTTGGCGTTCCGAACCTTCTTTTGTTTCCTAAACATGAAGATATTGCTTTGGGTAATTTTCCTGAGTTTTCAGGACCTTGTAAACTTCAACCCGATACCCAGGAATCAGGCGCAACATCTTTTGACAGTCAAGGCACATCTCAAATATATATATTTTTTTGTTTTTTTTTTATTGTTTTTTTTTGTAGAATAAAGTATATTGGATTATGGGTTATTTGAAAAATATCGGGAGCGACAAGTGGACGAAACTAGGGATTTAGACTAATCTGAAGACAAACTTTTTTTCTTGTCTCATCTCCTTGTTCTTGGAAGAGTATTCGTTGTTCTAGAGTTTGGTGCCTGATATTCCATAACTGCGGTTTAACCTTCTCATAATTTGTAATATGACCAGGAATACGTTCCTAGAGTCAGCCTGAATCTACCCTTCCTTCAGTACCTTCAAAAAGAATTCCTAGCGAATTTTTTTTTTTATGTGGTTTCTACTAGAATTGGTATGTCAATTAGTTTTGTATGTGTGTTTGAGCATGATTTATACAAGTTTTATTGGGTTTAAAATCTGGTGCTACTTCCTTGTCTAGATTTTGCTGGAGTCCAAAATGGGTGTACTCTTGTTGTACCTGTAAAATTATCTTCTTGCCCATGCAAAAACCGGCTCAGATTCAGTTTGTCATCCGCATAACCAATCAAAGACAAATCACTACCACGCAGAATATAAGTTTAACTTTCTTAAAAATTTCGTTATCATTATTCAAGAGAAGTAATGCAAACTTACAATGGTAAATATTAAGTATTTTTTGTCTATTTTTTTCCCTGAATAAAAACAATCATATCAAATAAACACAGAAATTTGTGGTTTTATTTTACAGTAAATCACCATCTTCGCGGGTGATCACCGCGTCACCATATGGTATGATGGTGTGGTGACGCGGTGACGTGATATTGGTCCTTCTTCTAATCCGTTTGCTAAAAAGCGATCTGTATTTTATATTAATGATTGAAACAGGGTGTCTCGAGATCTTTTCCAGAATGCGTGGAATGATGTTCTCGTGAAAATTTGCAGACCGTTTGATTTATTGATGCAGAGTTCAAGAGAGAATACCGTATGCGTGATTATCAAGCTAGGCTGAACATTTACTGTAATGAACTTACTCATGCTCTATCTCGCAGAAAGATCGGCAGTGCCTATTAGGCGAGAAGAAGTTGGAATTGAAGAGCCCAGTTGGTTAACTAACCAATTTGCGTAATACTTGTTTTTCTGCTGAATTTAGGCTTTCAGTTTGGATTGAAGCGGATAAGCCACGCGATGCACGGCTGCAAAAACTGTATAGTTATACTAAACAGCAGTTTGCAAAACAGCTTTCTCTGCATTAGAGTTCGATTATTTCGTCTTGTTTGGAAGAAGTTCGGGCACGGCCAAATAAGATATGGTCCAGTGTTGTAAAAGAAGTGCCATGTCAAACACCGTCTCGTATATTATTTTCACCATGGGTTGAGCATTATAAAAAACAAATTGAGAGATCCAGCTTTATTTGCCCATGATGTAAGGCGCATATTTGATTCGCTTCTCTACGCGGAGATCATATTTTATATGGGTTTGGCCGGTGTCTATCCCTGCAGTCTAGCCCCACTCGCTGACATGCATGAAAATAAAAAGCGGAGCTTAGGCTTCATCTACTAGCTAATGAGTGTACTAGCCTCATATGATTTTGCTTTTTCTCCATGTGGAAATCTCCCTCTCCCGGTAAAGAAAGGGGCAAGACAAGGTGCTATTTCGTTACCGACAGCATTTAATAACGGTATTGCAAAGCCACAGCCAAAGTCACTTGTGACTTATATTCTGCGTGGTAGTGTCCGCACAACGTTCCCTATCCACCTCAACCTTTCTTTCATTATAGCCCTAGAGACCGGTATTGAACCACATTTTTCGTATAGCCTATTGTTTGAAATACGGTCAGTCAGCCGGGTACCCAGAACAATCCTTAAGCAATTTCTTTGGAAAACATCTAGCAAATCTTCATCTGATTTTTGGAGCGCCCATGCTTCAGAGCCATATTTGACCATTGTCATCACTGTAGCTTCTAATATTCTAACCTTGGTTTGCAGACTTATCTTCCTATTCTTCCAAACTTTTTTTAATTGTGAAACATTACCTTGAGCCTTGGCTATTCTACTTTTGACATCTTCACTGCTCCCACCATCTTTACTAATAATACTACCAAGGTAAGTGAAGTTGTCCACCTGATCAATCTTTTCATTACCCAACTTCACCTTTTCATCTTCACTTATTCCTAGCCGTAGTGACTTAGTCTTTTTAACATTAATTTTTAAACCTATTCTAGCACCCTGAACTCGCAAAACCTCTAACACTTCATTCATTTTGCTCACACTTTCATCTAGGATGCTTAAATCATCAGCATAATCTAAGTCCAGGAGACTTTTTCCTCCCCGTTTGATTCCGTGGTTTCCCATTGCCTTCCCTATGCTCGCAGCCTAATACAAAGTCCATCAAAATAATCCATAGTCCATCAAAAGTCCATCAAAGGGGGATAGAACACAACCCTGCTTAACTCCTGATTTAATACAAAACCAGCTGCTAACCTCATTTCCTACCTTAACTGCAGCAGTGTTATTCTCGTACATACCATTAATCACTTAAATATATTTGTCTGGTATACCATACAAGGATAAAAACCTTTGCTAAAACTCTTCTATCAACAGAATCAAACGCTTGCTCATAATCTATAAAACTGAGGACCAAAGGTGTTTGAAAACTCAGGCACTTCTCAATTATTAACCTAAGAGTGAAAATCTGGTCGTCACATACTCTACCTTTTCTAAAACCGCACTGTTCTTCTCTTAAAACATTTTTCTACGGCATCTCTCAGTCTTAAAAGTATCATATTACTAAGTAATTTACTACCTACAGAGACCAGACTAATGCCTTGATAATTACCACACTTGCTTTTATCACCTTTCTTATAAAGGGGTTTAATTAAGGTTTTCCTAAAATCGTTAGGTACTTCCCCTTTTTCAAAAATCATATTCATAATCTTCAGTAACTTATTTCTAACCTCAGAGCCACCATATTTAAGAAACTCATATCTTCTAAGCATAAAACTACCACAAATCACTATCACTAAATAAATGAAACTCAAAAGGAACAAAAATTAGAATAAATAGCCGAGTCAAATTCAAAACAAGCAAAAATTAAAATTAGTAATGCTGATAAACCCCATGCCTTCTCAAGACCAGAATATAATTTTCGGTTTACTGAAAAGAAAATACGTTTTAAATGTTTTCAGTTTTTTTAGTTAAATATACAAAAAGAAATTTAAGACCTTAAGGAATGAATATCAGTATATGTATATTAAACTGACAATCCACGGTCATTTGCTTCGTTTTTTTTTTTTTTTTTTTTTCAGTAAAGTGACAGCTGGTTGACCTATCACTTTTAACTCTTAAAAAGAACACTCAAAATTTCATTCTCTGTCACCTCCGAAGTATCAAGCACAGTTTCTTCCATACGAAGCGATCTGAAAAAAAGCAAATACTAAAAATTCAAAGAGCCTGAAAACTAACAGTGCTTTTTTTACTGCTTATTTTCATCAGTTCTCGTGACTAACGTATTATTAAAAGATATTTTGTTGGATTTGTTTAGTAAACTTTATTGTTTTATTTTTTCAACGTCAATTTCATTCATATATTGTTTTAGAAGTTGAAGATGCTTTACCAAGTCACAATGAAAAAGTCTTTGGCGTTCCGAACCTTCTTTTGTTTCCTAAACATGAAGATATTGCTTTGGGTAATTTTCCTGAGTTAGGATTAAACTTAATAAAACTTATATATTTGAAATCAGCATTAAAATCCCATTCTTTTGATGTATCTATTTGTATCAAAATACCGTTTTCTAGAGTTTCGGTTACCATTGAGCCGGGTCCCAATAACCAATACTATAGTGGCGTGTTTTTTGCGTGGTTGGTTCCGTGGTTTAATCGTGTTTTGCCATTTTTGCGTTTTCGACAAAAAACGTAACAGCATGTTTTAACAAAACTTCGTTTTTTTGCGAAACACGAAACATCATGTTGCCTGTTCGACTGTCTGTTTCCTCAAACTTGGAACTTGCTCTTTGTGCGTGTTGCGTGTTCGATTGGTCCCTATCCAGATAGAAAAAAGTTATCTGTACATGACAAAAGAAAGGATAAGATGGAAGGGAAGAAAATGGACATAGATCCTGCTGAATATGTGTTTTTGAATAGAGGCCAAGGTGAAACATATGTGTACAAGAAAACAGGCAAGTAAAAAGCTCAGAATTTTTCCACATGTTTCCACAGTTTTGAATATTTTGCCACTTTTCCTAAAATACGTTTTTAGACGTTCAACCAGGAACATGGACAGAGAACACGAAAGCGACAAAAACTGCGTTTTTGGGCTAGAACATGAAACTTGGAACATGAACCATGAAACACGGAACTTCGAAAAAAAAACGCAGCTTATATGTTAACATTGGGTAAAGTTCATAACTTTCAGCCCTCCCCCTGGGGGCTTCGAGGGATTAAGTCATCCTAAGAGAAATAGTTATAATATTTTCGATCATGCTGAACAAAATGGCTATCTCAAAATTTTGATCGGGTGACTTTGGGAAAAAAATTAGCGCGGGAGGGGGCCTAGTTGCCCTCCATTTTTTTGGTCAATAAAAAAGGGCAATAGAACTTTAAATTTCCGTTCCAACGAGCCCTCCCACGATATTCTAGGACCACTGGGTCGATACGATCACCCCTGGGGAAAATAAAAAAAAAACAACAAAAAAAAAACAAATAAACACGCATCCTTGATCTTTCTTCTGGCAAAAAATGGAAAATTCCACATTTTTGTAGATAAAAGCTTGAAACCTCTACAGTAGGGTTCTCTGATACGCTGAATATAATGATGTGATTTTCATTAAGGTTCTACAACTTTTAGTGGGTCTTTCCCCCGTTTTTTGAAAATTAGCCAAATTTTTTCAGGCGCGTAACTTTGGATATGTCAGATTAAACTTGATGAAACTTATATTTTTGAAATCAGAATTAAAATCTGATTCTTTGGATGTATCTATTGGTATCAAAATTCCGTTTTTTAGAGTTTCGGTTACCATTGAGCCGGGTTGCTCCTTACTTACAGTTCGTTACCACGAAGTGTTTGATTCTAGCTCTACTTGAGCTTTGAAAACGAAACTAAACCAATTTTGCCACCCAGATTTTGCAATGAAATTCCATTTTGTTTTTCCCCAAGAAATTCACCGAATCTTGAAGACTTGTCTCTGATAATTCCCCGAATTTATAAGACATGTTCCAGAATTTTTAGATTTGAGGGCAAAAACCCTGGAGTGCACTATAAAATGCAGTATTGCCAGATAGGCTTGTCTGCCATCCCATGCTTGTTTTAGCCGTTAGGAGCGAATTGAATTTCGGAATTTTGGAGGCACAGTTGCGGCTATACATCAACACGACAAGAGCCCTCTTTTAACGCATAGAACTCTATTTTGCATCGCTTTCCGTTTAGGGAATATATTTCTGCATGGCTCTGTGTTTAGAATCCAACCTGAATAACACTAATTTAAGGGAATATGATTTCCAAGATTTTTATTTCAATTGCTGCAAGGAATTTTATTGCTGCTCAGCTTAAGGCAAGACTGTCACTCTCACTATCTGTCTTGGCTTTATCTCTAATTTGCTATGGCTTGATGGCACCTTGATTTTAATTAAAAAATCAACGGTTGATTTTCGAAAAAAACTTCCCTTTGTTCTTGAATTAAAATCAAGTTGCCATCAAGCCATGGCTAATTGGAGATAAAGCCAAGATAGATAGCATGAGTGAGGGGTAAATCTGGCATAAGCCTATTTGCTGGCTGGCTGCAAAACTGGCATAACCATTGATATGGCTTAATATTCTACTTAAATAACAGGAATTGCATTTTCTAACTAAAACCATAGAAGAAAAAAACTCAAAATTAAGGTATAATGATGTTTTGTTAAAATTCCAATACCTAGGTGCAAAAGCCTAGGCAAAATTCTAAGACTTAAAAATCAGAGGGGTATAACATATTAGACTAGCAATACGTTCCCAGATTATGTTTTTGGCCTTGGAATTATTACTGAAAGTTTTGTTTTCCTAACCTAACTCTTTTCCAACATATTAAAAAGTAGCTTGTCTAGAATTTTGCCTTATGTATTTCCCATGTATTTTTAAACTAACTGCCTAAAAATTGAATCAACAATGACAAAATCAAGATACAAAAAAACTCATTATATATCAAAAACCTGGCCTAGGCTAGCCTGTATTTTGCATATTAGAGGGGGGGGGTAAAGTTTAATTACAGTTAAAATTGGTGAACTATAATTATTCTGCACATTATAAAGCAAGAATTGGTTACTTAACAGGTTTCCTTCTCAACAGCCCCAATTCTAGGCTTCAATCACTTTTATTTTGTAAGTTATGCACTCAATCACACATGCAAATAAATTCCTGGTCCCAGTTTACAGTTATTCCTCTGAAAAAGGAAACCCGTAAAACTTCAAAAAGCTATGGTAAAATTTTAGTGTAGGGCGTTATAAACTTTTTATGCACGCAATTTTCGAAAATCTAGAAAAGAATAGAATTAGTAACTTGGTAATACCTTCCCAGTGTATATTTTTATCATGTGGGCAGAAGATTTAATTTGAAAAGTTTTACTAAGGTCAACAAAATTCAGAACCCTCTCGAAGGAAGAGGACTCAGAGGTAAGTATTTCAAAGTATTTTCCAAGAGATTATTAAAGCTTTTGATGAATTCCTGAAGGATTCATTGACGTGACTTAAATATTTTCCAAGATAGCAAGAAGCCACTAAACCAAAATTTTACCAAACCAGAAATCAAGGTTATTAGCAGTGTCTGAATCTGCAGCGTCTTTGACAGCTAACATGGACTTTGAAATCAACTATTTACGGCCACTTCGAGTTGATTACGCACATGAGTTCCAGATTGAACTGGCAAAATCTAAATTTTCAGACATACAGTAGAGCGATATCAAAATACTGTGTTTGGTGTTCATGAAGACTTCGGCTAAACTCGTGTTTAAACAACCGCCTGCTGCTCTGGATTAGGCTCCTCAAGCTAAAATTTTTACCCCTTATGATTCGCTTGTCTTAATTGGGACCCCAATTTTGAGACTTGCTATTGAGAATTGTGGCTACCTCTATTGGTCATTTCTGTCAGGAGGAACAATCCTCAAAGACTCCTCTCAGTTATGGATAGGGGCCCTGCATTATCCTGATGCTGTTGGGGCATCTCCTTTTTGTTAGTTAGCCAGGTGGGCATTGACCCTGTTGGGTTTGCCAATAAGCAATGTTATAGTGGAATTATCTTTTCTATGATGAATATTGTTAAGAGTAAGCTCTGAAATCATATTCTCTTGCAAATATTAAATTCAATACTTGTGTTCAGGCATTGGTTGTCAGCATGCATCTCTAGCTGCTCAACGTTTGAGCCTACAAAGTATATGCTGCTTTTCAATAGTGATATTTATAAAGGTTGCTAAGTTATAGAGACTGGTGATATCCTGATCTAAATGATAACCTAGCCTTCTTAGTGTCTTAAATCCCCCTTGTTTTTAATGTGGCCTAGCTTTCTATCTTAAACTTGTTGCATATACTTAAAAGTTTTGTTTTAATAGTGTTACCTGCAATCTTACTCCTGGTTCCCCCTTTCAGAGAGTTGGCAAAAGACATTTTCCAGGCAACTCCAAGCAGCATAGAAAAATATTTAAAGGAGAAAAAACACCAACAGATATCGAGAGAAAAAAGCAGTGCTAGCTATTTATTTAGTGTTAAAGGTTAAAATTGAATTTGTATCAAAAATAAATTATATTTGGAGAGATCATATGAAAAGCCATTGAGTAGTGTGTTTACTTGATTCGTTGGTCATTTATGTGAATCATTCAATGTTTATTAGAATTTTTGATTATCAGATAATTACGCAGAGAACGTAGAGTAGAGAGAGTCTACTGAAGAACTTAGCTGCGTAATTGAGTATTCCCATCCGAATAAATTGGAATCCAATCAAAATAAACCAAATATAAATAAATGCAGAAAAAATTAAAAACAAAGTGATATCTATGGGGGATGGGGATTCGGGATTTGAACCCCCTCCCACGAAATTCTTGTCTAAGTTGTAAAAACGTCATGTAAACACATTTTTGAAACATTTTTTAAAGTTTTTTTTTATTGAAAACACTTTTTATTTTGATTGGATATAGTTGCCTTTGACTCTTACTCCTGCTGCAACTCTTAAACCTTGTGCACTCTTTCGAAGAATTCACAAGAGACGTGTTTTCTAGGCAACTCTGAGTAAATTAGAAAAACATAGCATAGAGAAGTAACGCCATTAGATATCAAGATAAAAAAATCGCTCTTGCTATCTATTTAGTTTTAAAGGCTTTATTATTTTTGCTTATGTAGCTTTGCTTCCCCTGGTTTTGTCGTTCTTTAGCCCTAGGGGTTCATAGGGGTCCACCTGGCTGATAAAAATGAAACTAATTGAAGAAATTAAACATAAGGTTGTGCATTCCATGTCTTTCAGTATTTTGGTCTTGAATGATAAAAGTCTAGTAACTGGGCTTAGAAACATTTTAGTGACTCTTGAGTGGTCGTTAAACGTTTTTGGCCCTTTTTTTGGTGTGAATTCGAGTTGAATCTAGATTGCTGACTGATTTTCAGTTTATCTGCTCATAAGAAAAATACATTCACATTCTCCCTACAAATCCTAAGCCAAGAGCCTTCCCTGGTCATCTTCAAAGATTGCCCTCTTTTAAGCCAACCTTTCAATTATAGTTGTGAAAGATTAAGTGATTGTGAGTGTTTGAAAACATTGTTTATGTCACGTGTGCAGTGGACAACAGCCCGGAAGCATTAACAACAACAACAACAACAACAGACAATAATATGCCCTATTTTAATAACTTTAATGAATGTATTGTCTTTTGATATGCTTCACAACTTTACCGGGAATACGTTCATTGTTCCACGTGTGCTAATAGTTTGAAAACTTGTATACAGATGTTTTACATTAAACTTAAGGCTTTTTCGAATACTAACCAATAGTCTACTATACACAGATACCAATCTCGTAGTACTTTTGCTCTAATTCAACACTTCATACGATGCAAATGGCGCATATTTACCGTATAGTATGGGCTTTATGGGAAATCGTGGCCAGTGATCCTTTTCCTTGCTATATTTCTCTATGCTGAGTGGGGCGGGGCTTGTTTTTAACCTACGGGGCATTTTAGTCCTCTTTTCTCATTCATCAATGTGCTAAGATCTTACACCTTTTGTCAGAAAACGCTTAAAAGTGAATTCTTTGAACAAACATCATACATCTTTGGTCATTTTTGTGCAAACGTCTTTCATCATTCTGCTCTGATCAGCAGTCTGAGAACAATGATGAGTAGATCATCAAAGTTCTCTCATCATTGTTCTATATGGTAAAACAGTGGCGGTCTTCACACTTTTTGCTAACATCTGTGAGCTGTCAGATCTTAGAAAAAAGATGAGTTAAAAAACGATAATCTTTGCAGAAAGATGTAAGATCTTAGTGCTAAAAAACGGGCGTTTTGACACCAGGATGAAGTTATCTCCTGGCTCCCATCTCCGGGTTTATCTCCCTGACCTAAAATTGCTTACCCTATAGCTCTGAAAATAAAAATTATCCCTAAAAAAAACTGCTGAAACTTACAGCTCTCAACTGATACCAAATTTTTTAGTTTTTTTGCTGTTTTTGATATTTTACTTAAAAGTACAAATATAAGCGTGAACTTAAAATTAATGACTGAAATATTTTTTTTGACAGAATTTTTCATTGTCATTTGGAATTCCTTTGTTAGGAGCTTTCAAATGAGGTGTTACATGACTATATTAAAAAAAAATGTTATTTTAACTGTTAGGTGGAGGCAAACAAATTTTGGCCTGTTGAGGTGGAGGCAAACAAATTTTGTTGCTTCATTTTTTATTCAAAAGATATCAATCAGCACATCATTTGAAAGCTATCTTTATTATAAACATGTTTAAAAGGTTTTTTTCTACATCAAACCTAAAACGGCCCCATAAATCCTCTTTTGCCTCCCATCTCCCCTTTCCTCTCAAACCCTCCTTGTCAAAACAAGTAAAATGAAAATTCTTAAGAGATTTGTTATAGTAAGATATATCTTAAATGGAGAAGTTTTCATTGCCTAGGAATTTCCTAGCTCCATAAGCCCCCCTACCCCTGAATATAAGTACCTCCCAAAGAAAAATATGACAAATTTAAATTTGGTTCAAAAACTATTGAATAAAACTTGGATATTTAAAATCTTTATGTCAGGAGCTTTCAAATAAGGTGTTTCATGACTAAATTCAATTATATTTTATATTCATCATATCTGGGATATACTAAACGTACACAAAATGCGGTTTGTTATTTTTTGTCAAAGCTTTTGTAACGGCAAGCGATATAAAGGCTACCCAATTTTTTGCCATTTTTAGAGAGATATTTTCTCAGATAAAACAAAAGGTGACAAAAAATACTCTTATGCATCCCATCTTCCTTTTCAACTCAAACACTCCATTTCATAACAATAAAAATGAAAATTCGTAAAGAGATTTGTTATAGTAACATACATCTTAAATGGAGAAGTTTTCCTTGCCTAGGAATGTCCTAGCTCCATAAACCACCCTACCCCTGAATATAAGTACCTCCCGAAGAAAAACATGGCAAATTTAAATTTGGTTCGAAAACTATTGCATAAGACTTAGATATTTAAATTCTTTATATCAGGAGCTTTCAAATGAGGTGTCGCATGACTATATTCAATTATATTTTATTTTTATCGTTATGGAGGTAGTCTAGAGGTAGACCAAACGAGGGTTTTTGCTTTTTGTCAAAGCTTATCAAACAGCACATCATTTGAAAGCTACCCTTCTCCTGAACATGTTTCTAGTGCTGTTTCCTGAAACAAATATAAAAGGGCCGCACAAATCCTCTTTTGCCTCCCATCTCCCCTTTCCTCTCAAACTCTCCATGTCAAAACAAGAAAATTGAATATCTGTAGAGAGATACATTATAGTTAGATATCTCTTAAGTAAAGAGGTTATCATTTGCCAGGAATGTCCAAGCGCCATAAACCTCCCACGCCGCAATATAAGTACCAACCAAAGAAAAAAAAGGCCAGATTAAAATTTGTTAAAAAACTATTGGATAAATTTGGATATTTAAAATATTTATATCAGGAGTTTTCAGTTGAGGTCTTGCATGACTATATTCAATTATATTTTATCTTTTCTGTTACAGAGGTAGGCCAAATGAGGTCTTTCATTTTTTGTCAAAGCTTATGAAACAGCACATCATTTGAAAGCTATCCTTCTTCTGAACTTGTTCCTAGCGTTGTGTTCTACATTAAACCAAAAAGAGCCACACAAATCCTCCATGTTTCTAGTGTTTTTTTCTGAAAAAAATCTAAAAGGGCCGCAGAAATCCTGTTTTGCCTCCCATCTCACCTTTCCTCTCAAACCCTCCATGTCAAAACAAGAAAAATGAAAATTTGTAAAGAGATTCTTTATAGCAAGATATATCTTAAGTAGAGAAGTTATCATTGGCAAGGAATGCCCGAGCGCCCTAAACCCCCCACGCCTAGATCACATTAACACCTCAGGAAACACCTGGCAAGACTAAAATTTGTTAAAAAAATAATTGATAATATTGTATATTTAAAATCATTATATCAGGAGTTTCCAGATGAAGTCTTGCATGACTATATTCAATTATATTTTATCCTTGCTGTTAAAGAGGTAGGCCAAATGAGGTCTTTCATTTTTTGTCAAAGCTTATGAAACAGCACATCATTTGAAAGCTATCCTTCTTCTGAACTTGTTCCTAGCGTTGTGTTCTACATTAAACCAAAAAGAGCCACACAAATCCTCCATGTTTCTAGTGTTTTTTTCTGAAAAAAATCTAAAAGGGCCGCACAAATCCTCTTTTGCCTCCCATCTCCCCTTTGCTCTCAAACCCTCCATGTCAAAACAATAAAAATGAAAATTCGTGAAGAGATTCGTTATAGTAAGATAAACCTTAAATAGAGAAGTTTTAATTTCCGAGGAATTCCCAAGCTCCGTAAAACCCCCATCCAAAAAATGACTAACACCCAAAGAAAAACATGGCCAATTTAAATTTGGTTAAAAAACTATTGGATCGGATTTGGATATTTAAAATTTTTATAGCAAGAGCTTTCAACTGAGCTTTCATATGACTATATTCAATTATATTTTATCTTATGCTTTAAAGAGGTAGTCTATTGGTTCGTAGAATTAGGTCTTTCCTTTTTTGTCAAAGATTATCAAAGAGCGAATATCTTGAAAGGTCTTATTCTTCTGACCATTTTCCTAGCGTTTTTTTCTAAATTAAACATAAAAGGGCCACACAAATCCTCTTTTGCCTCCCATCTGCCCTTTCCTCTCAAACCGTCCATGTCAAAACAAGAAAAATGAAAGTTCGTAAAAGTATTTGTTATAGTAACATAAATATTATATGGAGAAGTTGTTATTCCCCAGGAATGTCCGGTCTGAAAAAACCCTCCTACCCCGGAAGACCAGTATCTTCCGAAGAATAGCATGGCAAAGTCAATTTGTGCTAAAAAAATATTGCATAATACTTATACAGTTAAAATAGTTAAGTCAGGAACTTTAAATGAGGTATCGCATGACTATACAATTATATTTTATTTTTTATAGTTATGGAGGTAGTCTAAAGGTAAACCAAATGAGGTTTTTTGCTTTTTGTCAAAGCTTATCAAATAACACAACATTTGAATGCTACCCTTCTTCTGAACATGTTGCTAGTGTTGTTTTCTGAAACAAACCTAAAGGGCCATACCAATCCTCTTTTGCCTCCCATCTCCCCTTTCCTCTCAAACCCTCCATGTCAAAACAAGAAAAATGGAAATTCGTAAAGAGATTCGTTATAGTAAGATATATCTTAAATAGAGAAGGTTTCATTGCCCAGGAATGCCCTAACTCCATATACCCCCCACCGCTGAATATAATAACCTCCCAAAGAAAAACATGGCAAATTCAAATTTGGTTCGAAAACTATTGGATCGTGTCCTCTGAAGTCGATTTTGATGTTTTTAGCACTCAATGTCTTAATTCTTTAGAAATATTTTAAAAGCTTCTAAAGCAGAATTTTGGAAAATTTTGAGTTTGGGGGGAAGGGGGATTTTCAAAACTTCTTCCCTTGATATAACGTGTCCTCTGAAGTCGATTCTGATGTTTTTAGCACTCTATCTATTAGTGCCTTAGAAATATTTAAAAAGCTTCTAAAGTAGAATTTTGGAAAATTTTGAGCTTGGGGGGAAGGGGGATTTTAAAAACCTCTTCCCGTGATATAACTTGTCCTCTGAAGTCGATTCTGATGTTTTTAGCTCTCTATGTCTTAGAGCTTTAGAAATATTTAAAAAGCTCCTAAAATAAAATTTTAGAAAATTTTGAGTTAGGGGGGAAGGGGGATTTCAAAAAACATCTTCCCATAACATAATTTATCCTTTGAAGTCAATTCTGATATTTTTTGCGCTCCATCTATTCGTGCTTTGGAAATATTTAAAAAGCTTCTAAAGTAGAATTTTGGAAATTTTTTAGTTTGGGGGGAAGGGGGATTTTAAAAACATCTTCCCGTGATATAATGTGTCCTCTGAAGTCAATTCTGATATTTGTAGCACTCTATCTATTAGTGCTTTAGAAATATTTAAAAAGCTTCTAAAGAAGAATTTTGGAAAATTTTTAGTTTGGGGGGAAGGGGGATTTCAAAAACATCTTCCCATGACAAAAATTGTCCTCTAAAGTCGATTCTGATATTTGTAGCACTCTATCTATTAGTGCTTTAGAAATATTTAAAAAGATTAAGAATAATAATTTTGGAAAATTTTGAGTTTGGGGGGAAGGGGGATTTCAAAAACATCTTCCCATGACAAAAATTGTCCTCTAAAGTCAATTCTGCTGATTGTAGTGTTCTATGTCTTAGAGATTTAGAAATATTTAAAAAAAGCTTCTGAATTAGAATTTTGGAAAATTTTGAGTTTGGGGGGAAGGGGGATTCCAAAAACATCTTCCCGTAACATAATTTGTTGTCTGAAGTCGATTCTGATGTTTTTAGCACTCTATCTATTAGTGCTTTAGAAATATTTAAAAAGCTTTTAAAATAAAATTTTGGAAAATTCTGAGTTAGGGGGGAAGGGGGATTTTAAAACCCTCTTCCCGTGATATAACGTGTCCTCTGAAGTCGATTCTGAAACTTGTAGCGTTTTATCTATTAGTGCTTTAGAAATATTTAAAAAAGCTTCTAAAGTAAACTTTTAGAATTTTTTGAGTTTGGGGGGAAGGGGGATTTCAAAAACCTCTTCCTGTGATATAACGTGTCCTCTGAAGTCGATTCTGATTTTTTTAGAACTCTATATAATATTGCTTTATAATTATTAAAAAATCATCTAAAATAAAATTTTTGAAATTTTTAAGGTTGGGTGGAAGGGGGATTTTAAAACCCTCTTCCCGTGATATAACGTGTCCTCTGAAGTCGATTCTGAAACTTGTAGTGCTCTATCTATTAGTGCCTTAGAAATATTTAAAAAGCTTCTAAAGTAGAATTTTGGAAAATTTTGAGTTTGGGGGGAAGGGTGATTTCAAAAACATCTCCCCATGACACAAATTTTCCTCTAAAGACGATTCTGCTGTTTGTAGCGTTCTATGTCTTAGCGCTTTAGAAATTTTTAAAAATGCTTCTGAAGTAGAATTTTGGAAAATTTTGAGTTTGGGGGGAAGGGGAATTTCAAAAACATATTCCTATAACATGATTAGTTCTCTGAAGTCGATTCTAGTTTTTGTAGCATTATCTATTAGTGCTTTAGAAATATTTAAAAAGCTTCTAAAGTTGGATTTTTGAAATTTTTGAGTTTGGGGGGAAGGGGGATTTTAATAACCTCTTCCCATGATATAACGTGTCCTCTGAAGTCGATTCTGATGTTTTTAGCACTCTATCTCTTAGTGCTTTAGAAATATTTTAAAAGCTTCTAAAGTAGAATTTGGGAAAATTTTGAGTTTGGGGGGAAGGGGGATTTCAAAAACATCTTCCCATAACATAATTTATCCTCTAAAGTTGATTCTGATGTTTGTAGCGCTCTATGTCTTAGCGCTTTAGAAATATTTTAAAAGCTTCTAAATTAAAATTTTGTAAAATTTTGAGTTTGGGGGAAGGGGGATTTCAAAAACATCTTCCCATAACATAATTTATCCTCTGAAGTCGATTCCGGTATTTGTAGCGCTCTATGTCTTAGCGCTTTAGTAATATTTAAAAAAGCTTCGAAAGTAAAATTTTGGAAAATTTTGAGTTTGGGGGAAGGGGGATTTCAAAAACATCTTCCCATAACATAATTTGTCCTCTGAAGTCGATTCCGATATTTGTAGCACTCTATGTCTTAGCGCTTTAGAAATATTTAAAAAAGCTTCTAAAGTAGATTTATTGAAAATTTTGAGTTTGGGGGGAAGGGGGATTTTCAAAACCTCTTCCTGTGATATAACATGTCCTCTGAAGTTGATTCTGATGTTTTTAGCACTCTATCTATTAGTGCTTTAGAAATAATTTAAAAGCTTCAAACCGAGATTTTTGGAGAATTTTGAGTTTGGGGGGAAGGAAGAATTCAAAAAAATCTTCCCATAACATAATTTGTCATCTAAAGTTGATTCTGATGTTTGTAACGCTCTATGTCTTAGCGCTCTAGAAATATTTAAAAAAGCTTCGAAAGTAAAATTTTGGAAAATTTTGAGTTTGGGGGAAGGGGGATTTCAAAAACGTCTTCCCATAACATAATTTGTCCTCTGAAGTCGATTCCGATATTTGTAGCACTCTATTTATTAGTGCTTTGGAAATATTTAAAAAGCTTTTAGAGTTGAATTTTAGAAAATTTTGAGTTTGGGGAAGGAGGATTTCAAAAACATCTTCCCATGACATAAATTGGCCTCTAAAGTTGATTCTGATGTTTTTAATGCTCTATGTCTTAGCGCCTTACAAATATTTAAAAAAGCTTCCAAAGTAAAATTTCAGAAAATTTTGAGTTTTGGGGGAAGGGGGATTTCCAAAACATCTTCCAATGAAATAACGTGCCCTCTGAAGTAAATTCTGATGTTTTTAGAAATCTATCTATTAGTGCTTTAGAAATATTTTAAAATCTTCTAAAGTATAATTTGGGAAAATTTTGAGTTTGGGGGGAAGGTGGATTTTCAAAACCTCTTCCCGTGATATAACGTGTCCTCTGAAGTCGATTCTGATGTGTTTAGTACTCTATCTATTAGTGCTTTAGAAATATTTTAAAAGCTTCTAAAGTAGAATTTTGGACAATTTTGAGTTTGGGGGAAGGAGGATTTCAAAAACATCTTCCTGTGATATAACGTGTCCTCTGTAGTTGATTCTGATGTTTTTAGCACTCTATCTATTAGTGCTTTAGAAATATTTTAAAAGCTTCTAAAGTAGAATTTGGGAAAATTTTGAGTTTGGGGGGAAGGGCGATTTTCAAAACCTCTTCCCGTGATATAACGTGTCCTCTGAAGTCGATTCTGATGTTTTTAGCACTCTATCTATTAGTGCTTTAGAATCATTTAAAAAGCTTCTAAAGTAGAATTTTGGAAAATTTTTGAGTTTGGGGGGAAGGGGGATTTCAAAAACATCGTGCCATAACATAATTTGTCCTCTAAAGTTTATGCTGATGTTTGTAGCGCTATATGTATTAGTACTTTGTAACTTATGAGAAAAACTTTAAAAGTAAAATTTTGCAAAATTTTTAGTTTGGGGGGAATGGGGATTTCAAAAACCTATTACCGTAACAAAATTTATCCTCTCAAGTTGATTCTGGTGTTTTTAGCGCTCTATGTCTTAGCGATTTAGTAATATTGAAAAAAGCTTCGAAAGTTAAATTTTGGAAAATTTTGAGTTTGGGGGAAGGGGGATTTCAAAAACATCTTCCCATAACATAATTTGTCCTATGAAAGTCAATTCCGATATTTGTAGCGCTCTATGTCTTAGCGCTTTAGAAATATTTTAAAAATATTCTAAATTAAAATTTTGGAAAATTTTGAGTTTGGGTGGAAGGGGGATTTTCAACACCTCTTCCCGTGATATACATTGTCCTCTGAAGTCGATTCTTATATTTTTAGCAATCTATCTATTAGTGCTTTAAAAATATATTAAAAGCTTCTAAAGTAGAATTTTAGGAAATTTTGAGTTTGGGGGGAAGGGGGATTTCAAAAACATCTTCCCATAACATAATTTATCCTCTAAAGTTGATTCTGATGTTTGTAACGCTCTATGTATCAGCACTTTGCAACTATTGAAAAAAACTTTGAAAGTAAAATTTTGGAAAATTTTGAGTTTGGGGGAAGGGGGATTTCAAAAACATCTTCCCATTACATAATTTTTCCTCTCAAGTCGATTCAAATATTTGTAGCGCTCTATCTATTAGTGCTTAGGAAATATTTAAAAAGCTTCTAGAGTAGAATTTTAGAAAATTTTGAGTTTGGGGGAAGGGGGATTTAAAAAACATCATATCATGACATAAATTGTCCTCTGAAGTTAATTATTATTTTTGTAGCGCTCTATCTATTAGTGCTTTATAAATATTTAAAAAAGCTTCTAAAGTAAAATTTTGAGTTTGGGGGGAAGGGGGATTTCAAAAACATCTTCCACAACATAATTTATCCTCTAAAGTCGATTCTGATGTTTGTAGCGCTCTATGTCTTAGCGCTTTAGAAAGATTTAAAAAAGCTTCTAAAGTAAAATTTTGGAAAATTTTGAGTTAAGGGGGAAGGAGGATTTCAAAAACATCTTCCCGTGATATAACGTGTCCTCTGAAGTCGATTCTGATGTTTTTAGCTCTCTATCTATTAGTGCTTTAGAAATATTTTAAAAGCTTCTAAAGTAGAATTTTGTAAAATTTTGAGTTTGGGGGGAAGGGGGATTTTCAAAACCTCTTCCCGTGATATAACGTGTCTTCTGAAGTCGATTCTGACGTTTTTAGCACTCTATCTATTAGTGCTTTAGAAATATTTTAAAAGCTTCTAAAATAAAATTTTTGAAATTTTTAGTTTGGGGGGAAGGGGGATTTCAAGAAGATCGTTCAGGAATATAAATTATAATCTGAAGTCGAGTCTTATTTCTTTAGCACTATATGTTTTAGCACTCTAGGACTATTTAAAAAAGAGTTTAAATTAAATTTTTGGAAATTATTGAGTTTGGGGGGAAAGTGGATATAAAAAACGTCTGGCAATAACATAAATTCTCCTCTGAAGTCGAGTCCGGTGGTTGTAGAACTCTATATTTAAGTGCTATGAAGATATTTAAAAATCTTCTTAAGTAGAATTTTGGAAAATTTTGAGTTTGGGGGAAGGGGGAGTTAAAAAACATATTCCCATGACATAAATTGTCCACTAAAGTCGATTCTGATGTTTGTAGCGCTCTATGTCTTAGCGCCTTAGAAATATTTAAAAAAGATTATATATTAAAATTTTGAGTTTGGGGGGAAGGGGTATTTCAAAAACATCTTCCCACAACATAATTTATCCTCTCAAGTCGATTCTGATGTTTGTAGCGCTCTATGTCTTAGCGATTTAGAAAGATTTAAAAAAGCTACTAAAGTAAAATTTTGGAAAATTTTGAGTTAAGGGGGAAGGAGGATTTCAAAAACATCTTCCCGTGATATAACGTGTCCTCTGAAGTCGATTCTGATGTTTTTAGCTCTCTATCTATTAGTGCTTTAGAAATATTTTAAAAGCTTCTAAAGTAGAATTTGGGAAAATTTTGAGTTTGGGGGGAAGGTGGATTTACAAAACCTCTTCCCGTGATATAACGTGTCCTCTGAAGTCGATTCTGATGTGTTTAGTATTCTACCTATTAGTGCTTTAGAAATATTTTAAAAGCTTCTAAAGTAGAATTATGGAAAATTTTGAGTTTGGGGGGAAGGGGGATTTTAAAAACATCTTCCCATTACATAATTTTTCCTCTGAAGTCGATTCCGATATTTTTAACGCTCTATGTCTTAGCGCTTTAGAAATATTTAAAAAAGCTTCGAAAGTAAAATTTTGGAAAATTTTGAGTTTGGGGGAAGGGGGATTTCAAAAACATCTTCCCATAACATAATTTATCCTCTGAAGTCGATTCCGGTATTTGTAGCGCTCTATGTCTTAGCGCTTTAGTAATATTTAAAAAAGCTTCGAAAGTAAAATTTTGGAAAATTTTGAGTTTGGGGGAAGGGGGATTTCAAAAACATCTTCCCATAACATAATTTGTCCTCTGAATTCGATTCCGATATTTGAAGTGCTCTATGTGTTAGCGCTTTAGAAATATTTAAAAAATCTTCTAAAGTAGAATTTTAGAAAATTTTGAGTTTGGGGGGAAGGAGGATTTCAAAAACCTCTTCCCGTGATATAACGTGTCCTCTGAAGTCGATTCTGATGTTTTTAGCTCTCTATCTATTATTGCTTTAGAAATATTTTAAAAGCTTCTAAAGTAGAATTTGGGAAAATTCTGAGTTTGGGGGAAAGGGGGATTTTCAAAACCTCTTCCCGTGATATAACGTGTCCTCTGAAGTTGATTCTGATGTTTTTAGCACTCTATCTATTAGTGCTTTAGAAATATTTTTAAAGCTTCTAAAGTAGAATTTTGGAAAATTTTGAGTTTGGGGGGAAGGGGGATTTCAAAAATATCTTCCAATAACATAATTTGTCCTCTGAAGTCGATTCTGATATTTGTAGCGCTCTATGTCTTAGCACTTTAGAAATATTTAAAAAAGCTTCTAAAGTAGAATTTTGGAAAATTTTGAGTTTGGGGGGAAGGGGGATTTTCAAAACCTCTTCCCGTGATATAGCGTGTCTTCTGCAGTCGATTCTGATGTTTTTAGCACTCTATCTATTATTACTTTAGAAATATTTTAAAAGATAATAAAATAGAATTTTTGAAATAATGAGTTTGGGAGGAAGGTGGATTTCGAAAACATCTTCCAATAACATAAATTATCCACTACAGTTGATTCTGATGTTTTTAATGCTCTCTGTATTAGATCCTTAGAAATATATAAAAAATATTCTATATTAAAATTTTGAGTTTGGGGGAAGGGGGATTTCAAACACATCTTCCACAACATAATTTCTCCTCTCAAGTCGATTCTGATGTTTGTAGCGCTCTATGTCTTAGCGCTTTAGAAAGATTTAAAAAAACTTCTAAAGTAAAATTTTGGAAAATTTTGAGTTAAGGGGGAAGGAGGATTTCAAAAACATCTTCCCGTGATGTAACGTGTCCTCTGAAGTCGTTTCTGATGTGTTTAGCTCTCTATCTATTACTGCTTTAGAAATATTTTAAAAGCTTCTAAAATTTGGGAAAATTTTGAGTTTGGGGGGAGGGTGGATTTTCAAAACCTCGTCCCGTGATATAACGTGTCCTCTGAAGTCGATTCTGATGTGCTTAGGATTCTACCTATTAGTGCTTTAGAAATATTTTAAAAGCTTCTAAAGTAGAATTTTGGAAAATTTTAAGTTTGGGGGGAAGGGGGATTTCAAAAACATCTTCCCATAACATAATTTATCCTCTAAAGTCGATTCTGATGTTTGTAGCGCTCTATGTCTTAGTGCTTTAGAAATATTTAAAAAAACTTCTAAAGTAAAATTTTGGAAAATTTTGAGTTTGGGGGAAGGGGGATTTCAAAAACATCTTCCCATAACATAATTTATCCTCTGAAGTCGATTCTGGTTTTTGTAGCGCTCTATGTCTTAGAGCTTTAGTAATATTTAAAAAAGCTTCGAAAGTAAAATTTTGTAAAATTTTGTGTTTGGGGGAAGGGGGATTTCAAAAACATCTTCCCATAACATAATTTGTCC
>NC_142806.1:66435474-66528810 GCF_049724085.1 Artemia sp. Qi Xiang Cuo | reverse complement strand
GTGTACATGTGACAAGGTAAACCCCAACCATACACTAGTGAAATATTCCAACTCTTGCATTTCAACGAAAGAAATTCAAAATGAACTTTGAAAAATCAAGAAAATGTAACTGTGACAAGGTAAACCACAACCAAACACTACTGAAATATTCCAACTCTTGCATTTCAAAGAAATAAATTCAAAATGAAGTTTAAAAATAAATTATAATTAACTTTTAAATTTTAATCTACAACCAACCAATAATTAAATATTACAACTCATGAATTTCAACTATATAAATTCAAAATTAATTTGAAAAATCTAGAAAATGTAACTGTGACAAGGTAAACCATAACCAAACACTACTGAAATATTCCAACTCTTGCAATTCAACGAAAGAAATTCAAAATGATATTTGAAAAATCAAGAAACTGTAACTGTGACAATGTAAACCATAACAAAACACTACTGAAATATTCCATCTCCTGCATTACAACGAAAGAAATTCAAATGAGCTTTGAAAAATCAAGAAAATGTAAGTGTGACAAGGTAAACCATAAGCAAACACTACTGAAATATTCCAACTCTTGCTTTTCAACGAAAGAAATTAAAAATAAACTTTGACATATAAAGAAAATGTTACTGTGACAAGGTAAACCACGACCAAACACTACTGAAATAGTTGCATTTCAATGAAAGAAATTCAAAATGAACTTTGAAAAATCAAGAAAATGTAACTGTGACAAGGTAAATCACGACCAAACACTTCTGAAATAATCCAACTCTTGCATTTCAACGAAAGAAATTCAAAATGAACTTTGAAAAATAAACAGAATGTAACTGTGACAACGTAAACCATAACCATATACTTCTGAAATAATCCAACTCTTGCATTTCAACGAAAGAAATTCAAAATGAACTTTGAAAAAATCAAGAAAATTTAAATTTGACAAGTTAAACCATAACCAGACACTACTGAAATATTCAAACTCTTGAATTTCAACTAAATAAATTCAAATGAACTTTGAAAAAATCAAGAAAATGTAACTGTGACAAGGTAAACCACAATTAAACACTACTGAAATATTCCAACTCTTTCATTACAACTAAAGAAATTCAAAATTAAATTTGAAAAATCAAGAAAATGTAACTTTGACAAGTTAAACCATAACCACACACGACTGAAATATTCCAACTCTTGCATTTCAACTACAGAAATTCAAAATTAACATTGAAAAATCAAGAAAATGTAACATTGACAAGTTAAACCACAACCAAACACTACTGAAATATTCCAACTCTTGCATTTCAACGAAAGAAATTCAAAATGAACTTTGAAAAATCAATAAAATGTAACTTTGACAAGTTAAACCACAACCAAACACTACTGAAATATTCCAACTCTTGAATTTCAACGAAAGAAATTCAAAATGAACTTTGAAAAATCAAGAAAATGTAACTGTGACAAGGTAAACCACGACCAAACACTACTGAAATATTCCAACTCTTGCATTTCAATGAAAGAAATTCAAAATGAACTTTGTAAAATCATCAAAATGTAACTGTGACAAGTTAAACCATAACCATACACTACTGAAATATTCCAACTCGTGCTTTTCAAAGAAAGAAAGTCAATATAAAAATTTAAAAAAAAATATAACGTATCTGTGAGCAGATAACATACAACAAAATTTGTCATGATTATTCCTACTATTTAATTTATCCTTATTATATTCAAACTATTCTTTATTAAATCAAGAAAATGAAACAAATTCAAGGTATTCAATATCCAAAAACTCGAGGCCTATTACTCATCTTGACATTCATTGAATGAAATTCAAATAAAAATTGACATGTCATTAACATGTAACTGTGACAATGTAAACAACAAACAAACAAAACTGAAATATAACAAATCTTGCATTTCAACGAAATAAATTCAAAATGAACATTGAAAAATCAAGAAAATGTAACTGTGACAAGGTATACCATAACCATACACTACTGAAATATTCCAACTCTTGCATTTCAACGAAAGAAATTCAAAATGAACTTTGAAAAATCAAGAAAATGTAACTGTGACAAGGTAAACCACAACCAAACACTACTGAAATATTCCATCTCTTGCATTTCAATGAAAGAAATTCAAAATGAACTTTGAAAAATCAAGAAAATGTAAATGTGACAAGGTAAACCACAATCAAACACTACTGAAATATTCCAACTCTTGCATTTCAACGAAAGAAATTCAAAATGAACTTTTAAAAATCAATAAAATGTAACTGTGACAACGTAAACCACCACAAAACACTACTGAAATATTCCAAATCTTGAATTTCAATGAAAGAAATTCAAATGAACTTTAAAAAATCGAGAAAATGTAACTGTGACAAGGTAAACCACGACCAAAAACTACTGAAATATTCCAACTCTTGCTTTTCAATGAAATAAATTCAAATGAGCTTTAAAAAATCACGAAAATGTAAGTGTGACAAGGTAAACCACGACCAAACACTACTGAAATAGTCCAACTCTTGCATTTCAACTAAAGAAATTCAAAATTAACTTTGAAAAATCACGAAAATGTAACTGTGACAAGGTAAACCACGACCAAACACTACTGAAATATTCCAACTCTTGCATTTCAACGAAAGAAATTCAAAATGAACTTTGAAAAATCAAGAAAATGTAACTGTGACAGGGTAAACTACAATCAAACACTACTGAACTAGTCCAACTCTTGCATTTCAACTAAATAAATTCAAAATGAACATTTAAAAATCAAGAAAATGTAACTGTGACAAGGGAAACCAAACACAAATACTATTGAAATATTCCAACTCTTGCATTTCAACGAAAGAAATTCAAAATAAACTTTGAAAAATAAGGAAAATGTAACTGTGACACGGTAACCCACAAGCAAACACTACTGAAATATTACAACTCTTGCATTTAAACTAAATAAATTCAAATTAACTTTGAACAATCAAGAAAATTTAACTGTGACAAGGTAAAACACAAGCAAACACTACTGAAATATTCCAACTATTGCTTTTTGAAAAATCAAGAAAATGTAACTGTGACAGGGTAAACCACACCCAAACACTTCTGAAATATTCCAACTCTTGCATTTCAACGAAAGAAATTCAAAATGAACTTTGAAAAATCATGAAAATGTAGCTTTGACAAGGTAAACCAGAAGCAAACACTACTGAAATATTCCAACTCTTGCATTTCGACGAAAGAAATTCAAAATTAACTTTGAAAAATCAATAAATTTTAACTTTGACAAGTTAAAACACAACCAAACTCTACTTAAATATTCCAACTCTTGCTTTTCAACGTAAGAAATTCAAAATGAACTTTGAAAAATAAGGAAAATTTAACAAAGATAAGGCATACCACAATCATACACTACTGGAATATTCAATCTCTTGATTTTCAACGAATGAAATTCAAATGAACATTGAAAAATAACTAAAATGTAACTGTGACAAGGTCAACAACGATAATAAACTGCTGAAATATTACAACTCTTGCATTTCATCGAAATAAATTCGAAATGAACTTTGAAAAATCATTAAAATGTAGCTATGACAAGGTAAATCACAACCAAACACTACTGAAATATTCCAACTCTTGCATTTCAACGAATGAAATTCAAAAAGAACTTTGAAGAATCAAGACACTGTAACTGTGATTAGTTAAACAACGACAAAACTCTACTGAAATATTCCAACTCTTTCATTTCAATGAAAGAAATTCAAAATGAACTTTGAAAAATCAAGAAATTGTAACTGTGACAAAGGTAAACAACAACATAACACTACTGAAATATTCCAACTCTTTCATAACAACGAAATAAAATCAAAATAAAAATTGAAAAATAAAGAAATAGTAACAGATACAATATAAACAACAAACAATAACTACTGAAATGTTAAAACTCTTGAATTTCAAAGAAAGACATTCAAAATGAAATTTGAACAATCAGGAATGTGTAACTGTGACAAGGTAAACCACAACCAAACACTAGTGAAATATTCCAACTCTTGCATTTCAATGAAAGAAATTCAAAATAAACTTTGAAAAATCAGGAAAATGTAACTGTGACATGGTAAACCACAACCGAACACTAGTGAAATATTCCAACTCTTGCATTTCAACGAAAGAAATTCAAAATGAACTTTGAAAAATTAAGTGAATGTAACTGTGACAAGGTAAACATCAACCAAACAATACTGAAATATTCCAACTCTTGAATTTCAAAGAAAGAAATTCAAAATTAACTTTGAAAAATTAAGAGAATGTAACTGTGACAAGGTAAACCACGACCAAACACTACTGAAATATTCCAACTCTTGCATTTCAAAGAAAGAAATTCAAAATGAACTTTGAAAAATCAAGAAAATGTAACTGTGACAAGGTAAACCACAACCAAACACTAGTGAAATATTCCATCTCTTGCATTTCAACGAAAGAAATTCAAAATGAACTTTGAAAAATTAAGGGAATGTAACTCTGACATGGTAAACCACAACCAAACACTAGTGAAATATTCCAACTCTTGCATTTCAACGAAAGAAATTCAAAATGAACTTTGAAAAATAAAGGGAATGTAACTGTGACAAGGTAAACCGCAACCAAACACTACTGAAATATTCCAACTCTTGCATTTCAACTAAAGAAATTCAAAATAAACTTTGAAAAATCAAGAAAATGTAACTGTGACAAGGTAAACCACTACCAAACACTACTGAAAAATTCCAACTCTTCAATTTCAAAGAAAGAAATTCAATAAGAACTTTGAAAAATCAAGTAAATGTAACTGTGACAAGGTAAACCGCAACCAAAGACTACTGAAATAGTCCAGCTCTAGCAATTCATAGAAAGAAATTCAAAATTGACTCTCAATTTATTAGGGACTTTAACTGTGACAATGTGAACCTCAAACAAACACTACTGAAATATTCCAACTCATGCATTTCAATGAAAGAAATTCAAAATGTACTATGAAAAATAAAGAATATTTAAATATTACTATGAAAACATCAACCAATCACTACTGAAATATTCCAACTATTGCATTTCAACGAAAGAAATTCAAAATTGACTATCAAAAATTAAGGGGATTTAACTTTGACATGGTAAACCGCAACCAAACACTACTGAAATATTCCAACTCTTGCAGTTCAACGAAAGAAATTAAAAATGGACTATCAAAAATAAAGGGAATGTAACTGTGACAGGGTAAACTACAACATCACACTAGTGAAATATTCCAACTCTTGCATTTCAACGAAAGAAATTCAAAATGAACTTTGAAAAATTAAGGGAATTTAACTGTGACATGGTAAACTACAACATCACACTACTGAAATATTCCAACTCTTGCATTTCAACAAAAAAATTCAAAATGAACTTTGAAAAATCAAGAAAATGTAACTGTGACAAGGTAAACCACAACCAAACACTACTGAAATATTCCAACTCTTGCATTTCAATGAAAGAAATTCAAAATGAACTTTGAAAAAATCAGACCTTTGGAGGGGGAGGGGGCGGGGGCAGGGGGTCGTTCTGTGTCTCAATGCACAAAAAAAGTATAAAAAATGGGGAGGGAATGGGGGGGAGGAGAGGAGAGGAGGAGAAAGAGGGAGGAGGAGGAGGGAGGAGGTGGGAGGAGGTGGGAGGAGGAGGAGGAGGGAGGAGGTGGGAGGAGGAGGAGGAGGGAGGAGGAGGAGGAGGAGGGAGGATGAGGAGGAGGGAGGAGGAGGAGGTGGGAGGAGGAGGAGGGGGGCGGGGGGCGGGCCTTTGGGGCACAGGGCGGGCCTTTGGGGCACAGGGAGGGCCTTTGGGTGTCTGGGTGACCTTTGGGGACCGGTGGATGGCCTTTGGGACCCCGTTGGTCCTTTGGGAGCTCGATGGGCCTTTGGGGGGCCCGGGGATGGCCGTTGCGGGTCTGGGGGGGCCCTTTGGGGTCCGGGGTACCCTTTGGGGGTCCGGGGGCCCTTTGAGGACCAGAGGAGGGTCTTTGAGGGTCTGAGGAGGGCGTTTGGGGGGTTGGGGCTCTATGGGAGCTTGGGGGGCCTTTGAGTACCGGGGGCTTCCTTCGGGGTTGTGGTGGGGGATCGGAACCCTTTGGGGTTGGGGTAGAGGACCTCACAACACTGTTCAAATGGAACTTGTGTATTATAACGACCACACTCAAAACCTCTTCTAAAACCATTTCTAAAATCTTCTTTCAAAATGTCTCTAACGGTTTCGCCGAAATAATCCCATAAAATGGATAAAACCGTTTCGCCCAAATAATCCCTAAACGTAATTTCAGCGTGTTCCTTTTGAATGGCATCTCTGCGCTAACGCATTTCAAATTTCTAGGAAACCCTTTCCTACGTTAATCTCCTCATCTCATAAATTTTCCTAGCTAAACTATTAGGGTTTCGTTAGAATATCAATTTACCTCTCCGACTTAAAGCTCCGTGAAGCCGTATTTAAAAATAGAATTTCTATCTCTTTAGACCCCAGCATAATTCCAAGATAACAAGTGATGTCAATTATAATTCCTGACCCTAAAGATCAATGAAGCCCTATTTGAAAATAGAATATTAATTTTTCTCTCTGACCTAAAGAACGTTTATGCCTCAGACCTAAGATTAAAGAAGCCTTAATGTTTCTTAATTCTCCCCTTCGTGAATCAATAATTTCCCCTAGCAATTATGTAAATCAAGTTCACAGGTGCTACTCGTGACAGGCCTAAAGATTAAAGAAACAATATGGACTCTATGACCATATTGTTTCATAATTCACCATGCTCGTGAATCAATAATTCCCCCATCGATTATGTAAATCACCCCTCATGTCATTCGCACGTGGCCAAACAACAACAGATCGATTGACCTTGACACACCCACATTAGACTCGATCGATCATCCTGGAATAAATTATGTCCCCCATCGAGTATATAACTCACCCCTCGTGACATTTCACCTGGCCAAAAAACAACAGATAGATTGACCTTGACACACACACACATTAGACTCGATCGATAATCCTTGAATAAATTATGTCCCCCATCGATTATGTAAATCACCCCTCATGTCATTCGCACGTGGCCAAACAATAACAGATCGATTGACCTTGACACACACACATTAGACTCGATCGATAATCCTTGAATAAATTATGTCCCGTCGGCATTAAACTAAATTGTAGATGGCAGCACATGTGTTCGTACGGGGCTGGTACCCCCTCCTCTACTAGCAACAGAGTTCAAAAGCGTAATTCATTCATTTTTTTAGTTTGAAAACGGTTTTGATTTTTTGCCGAAATATCAGTAATAAGCGATTTCAGCTATTGGTTCCAATCCCGTGCTTTGGCTTTGTAACCTAGTCTGCAAAAGGCTTGATTTATCACGTGAATTAAATAAAAAACAAGTTTTTTTTAACTGAAAGTCAGGAGCGACATTAAAACTTAAAACGAACCTCAGTTAGTACATATACTAACGGAGCTGTCCCCGCCGCGCCGCATCGATCGTTTCTAAAAATTTTGTCTTTTTTTGAAAAAAATATGGTTTTGAAAAAGTAAAACTTTAGCGTAACGAGCAAGGCGTTGAGGAGAGGGCAGCCCCTTTCACATAAGAAATAATTTCTGTTCGTTTTAAGTTTTAATAGCGCTCCTTACTTTCAGTTAAAAAAAAACTTGTTTTTTTTATTTAATTTTTGAACGTTTTTGAACAAATGCAGGTTTTGATCTTAGCTCACATTATATGAATAATTAAAAAAAAATTTTCATATTAATTTACTTTTATTTGGTTAAATGGCTTTCTCGAAACTTGTTTAATTTTATTTACGAACGTTTTTATTAGTAATAAATATACGTAACTTACGAATTAACTTACGTAACAAAATTCTATATTCATATATTTTTAATACTTATATTAGGGGGCTCGCCCCCTAGTCAATACCTTGCTCTTTAAGCAAAAGTTCAAATTTTGTTCCAATTCTTTAAAAATGACCGCTTAATCACAAAGGCCGTTAATTAGAACAAATAGCTCTTATGAAAGTACTAAAAAATCTCTGGCTTAAAGAGTGAGGTATTGACTAGGGGATGAACCCAATCATATATGTAATATTTGCTGTTCGTTTAAAGTTTTGATGTTGCTGCTGTTGCAGTTGAAAAACTTGTTTTTTTTATATTTAATTTCTGATCTTTTTTTAAATAATGCTGGGAAGTCCGGTGTCCCCTTCATAGCAATGTCCCTTCCCCCGTGAAAACTTCCTTCATGGAAAGATCCTCCCACATAACCCCTGACCCCCTCCCCACTACCTGAAAACAGTCTCCCCTGAAAACGTCTGTACTGTATACTTCCCAATAACCAATACTATATGTTAACATTGGGTAAAGTTCATAACTTTCAGCCCTCATCCCGGGAATTTCGGGGGATTAAGTCATCTTAAAAGACATACTTGCAATATTTTCGAATATGCTGAACAAAATGGCTATCTCAAAATTTTGATCAGGTGACTTTGGGAAAAAATGAGCATGGGAGGGGGCCAAGTTGCCCTCCATTTTTTGGTCACTTAAAAAGGGCACTAGAACTTTTAATTTCCATTCCAATGAGCCCTCCGATGATATTCTAGGACCACTGGGTCGATAAGATCACCCCTGGGAAAAAAAACAAATAAACAGGCACCCATGATCTTTCTTCTGGCAAAAAATGCAAAATTCCACATTTTTGTAGATAGGAGCTGAAAATCTCTAAAGTAGGGTTCTCTGATACGCAGAATATGATGGTGTGATTTGCATTAAGTTTCTACAATTTTTATGGGGTCTTTCCCCCTTTTTTCAAAAATCGGCCAAATTTTCTCTGGTGCGTAACTTTTGATGAGTAGGATTAAAATTCATAAAACTTATATATTTGAAATAAGCATTAAAATCCCATTCTTTTGATGTATCTATTTGTATCAAAATACCGTTTTCTAGAGTTTCGGTTACCATTGAACCGGGTCCCAATAACCAATACTATCTGTTAACATTGGGTAGAGTTCATAACTTTCAGCCCTCCCCCTGGGGGCTTCGAGGGATTAAGTCATCCTAAGAGAAATAGTTATAATATTTTCGATCATGCTGAACAAAATGGCTATCTCAAAATTTTGATCGGGTGACTTTGGGAAAAAAATTAGCGCGGGAGGGGGCCTAGTTGCCCTCCATTTTTTTGGTCAATAAAAAAGGGCAATAGAACTTTAAATTTCCGTTCCAACGAGCCCTCCCACGATATTCTAGGACCACTGGGTCGATACGATCACCCCTGGGGAAAAGAAAAAAAAAACAAATAAACACGCATCCATGATCTTTCTTCTGGCAAAAAATGGAAAATTCCACATTTTTGTAGATGAAAGCTTGAAACCTCTACAGTAGGGTTCTCTGATACGCTGAATATAATGATGGGATTTTCATTAAGGTTCTACAACTTTTAGTGGGTCTTTCCCCCGTTTTTTGAAAATTAGCCAAATTTTTTCAGGCGCGTAACTTTGGATACGTAAGATTAAACTTGATGAAACTTATATATTTGAAATCAGCATTAAAATCTGATGCTTTTGATGTATCTATTGGTATCAAAATTCCGTTTTTTAGAGTTTCGGTTACCATTGAGCCGGGTCGCTCCTTACTTACAGTTCGTTACCACGAACTGTTTGATTCTAGCTCTACTTGAGCTTTGAAAACGAAACTAAACCAATTTTGCCACCCAGATTTTGCAATGAAATTCCATTTTGTTTTTCCCCCAAGAAATTCACCGAATCTTGAAGACTTGTCTCTGATAATTCCCCGAATTTATAAGACATGTTCCAGAATTTTTAGATTTGAGGGCAAAAACCCTGGAGTGCACTATAAAATGCAGTATTGCCAGATAGGCTTGTCTGCCATCCCATGCTTGTTTTAGCCGTTAGGAGCGAATTGAATTTCGGAATTTTGGAGGCACAGTTGCGGCTATACATCAAAACGACAAGAGCCCTCTTTTAACGCATAGAACTCTATTTTGCATCGCTTTCCGTTTAGGGAATATATTTCTGCATGGCTCTGTGTTTAGAATCCAACCTGAATAACACTAATTTAAGGGAATATAATTTCCAAGATTTTTATTTCAATTGCTGCAAGGAATTTTATTGCTGCTCAGCTTAAGGCAAGACTGTCACTCTCACTATCTGTCTTGGCTTTATCTCTAATTTGCTATGGCTTGATGGCACCTTGATTTTAATTAAAAAATCAACGGTTGATTTTCGAAAAAAACTTCCCTTTGTTCTTGAATTAAAATCAAGTTGCCATCAAGCCATGGCTAATTGGAGATAAAGCCAAGATAGATAGCATGAGTGAGGGGTAAATCTGGCATAAGCCTATTTGCTGGCTGGCTGCAAAACTGGCATAACCATTGATATGGCTTAATATTCTACTTAAATAACAGGAATTGCATTTTCTAACTAAAACCATTGAAGAAAAAAACTCAAAATTAAGGTATAATGATGTTTTGTTAAAATTCCAATACCTAGGTGCAAAAGCCTAGGCAAAATTCTAAGACTTAAAAATCAGAGGGGTATAACATATTAGACTAGCAATACGTTCCCAGATTATGTTTTTGGCCTTGGAATTATTACTGAAAGTTTTGTTTTCCTAACCTAACTCTTTTCCAAGATATCAAAAAGTAGCTTGTCTAGAATTTTGCCTTATGTATTTCCCATGTATTTTTAAACTAACTGCCTAAAAATTGAATGAACAATGACAAAATCAAGATACAAAAAAACTCATTATATATCAAAAACCTGGCCTAGGCTAGCCTGTATTTTGCATATTAGAGGGGGGGGTAAAGTTTAATTACAGTTAAAATTGGTTAACTATAATTATTCTGCACATTAGAAAGCAAGAATTGTTTACTTAACAGGTTTCCTTCTCAACAGCCCCAATTCTAGGCTTCAATCACTTTTATTTTGTAAGTTATGCACTCAATCACACATGCAAATCAATTCCTGGTCCCAGTTTACAGTTATTCCTCTGAAAAAGGAAACCCGTAAAACTTCAAAAAGCTATGGTAAAATTTTAGTGTAGGGCGTTATAAACTTTTTATGCACGCAATTTTCGAAAATCTAGAAAAGAATAGAATTAGTAACTTGGTAATACCTTCCCAGTGTATATTTTTATCATGTGGGCAGAAGATTTAATTTGAAAAGTTTTACTAAGGTCAACAAAATTCAGAACCCTCTCGAAGGAAGAGGACTCAGAGGTAAGTATTTCAAAGTATTTTCCAAGAGATTATTAAAGCTTTTGATGAATTCCTGAAGGATTCATTGACGTGACTTAAATATTTTCCAAGAGAGCAAGAAGCCACTAAACCAAAATTTTACCAAACCAGAAATCAAGGTTATTAGCAGTGTCTGAATCTGCAGCGTCTGTGACAACTAACATGGACTTTGAAATTAACTATTTACGGCCACTTCGAGTTGATTACGCACATGAGTTCCAGATTGAACTGGCCAAATCTAAACTTTCAGACATACAGTAGAGCGAGATCAAAATACTGTGTTTGGTAGTCCTGAAGACTTTTGCTAAACTAGTGTTTAAACAACCGCCTGCTGCTCTGGATTAGGCTCCTCAAGCTAAAATTTTTACCCATTATGATTCGCTTGTCTTAATTGGGACCCCAATTTGGAGACTTGCTATTGAGAATTGTGGCTACCTCTATTGGTCATTCCTGTCAGGAGGAACAATCCTCAAAGACTCCTCTCAGTTATGGATAGGGGCCCTGCATTATCCTGATGCTGTTGGGGCATCTCCTTTTTGTTAGTTAGCCAGGTGGGCATTGACCCTGTTGGGTTTGCCAATAAGCAATGTTATAGTGGAATTATCTTTTCTATGATGAATATTGTTAAGAGTAAGCTCTGAAATCATATTCTCTTGCAAATATTAAATTCAATACTTGTGTTCAGTTATTGGTTGTCAGCATGCATCTCTAGCTGCTCAACGTTTGAGCCTACAAAGTATATGCTGCTTTTCAATAGTGATATTTATAAAGGTTGCTAAGTTATAGAGACTGGTGATATCCTGATCTAAATGATAACCTAGCCTTCTTAGTGTCTTAAATCCCCCTTGTTTTTAATGTGGCCTAGCTTTCTATCTTAAACTTGTTGCATATACTTAAAAGTTTTGTTTTAATAGTGTTACCTGCAATCTTACTCCTGGTTCCCCCTTTCAGAGAGTTGGCAAAAGACATTTTACAGGCAACTCCAAGCAGCATAGAAAAATATATAAAGGAGAAAAAACACCAACAGATATCGAGAGAAAAAAGCAGTGCTAGCTATTTATTTAGTGTTAAAGGTTAAAATTGAATTTGTATCAAAAATAAATTATATTTGGAGAGATCATATGAAAAGCCATTGAGTAGTGTGTTTACTTGATTCGTTGGTCATTTATGTGAATCATTCAATGTTTATTAGAATTTTTGATTATCAGATAATTACGCAGAGAACGTAGAGTAGAGAGAGTCTACTGAAGAACTTAGCTGCGTAATTGAGTATTCCCATCCGAATAAATTGGAATCCAATCAAAATAAACCAAATATAAATCAATGCAGAAAAAATTAAAAACAAAGTGATATCTATGGGGGATGGGGATTCGGGATTTGAACCCCCTCCCACGAAATTCTTGTCTAAGTTGTAAAAACGGCATGTAAACACATTTTTGAAACATTTTTTAAAGTTTTTTTTTATTGAAAACACTTTTTATTTTGATTGGATATAGTTGCCTTTGACTCTTAAGCTAAGTTCTCACTGCCCAGATTGCTGTTCTCACTGACCAGAAATCTGGTCAGATTTTCGTCTCCAGAATTCTGGCCAGATTTTTTTCCCAGATTTTACTGTTTTCTGACCAGATTTTTCGATCAGATCGAGTTTGATATTTTCTGGCCAGAAAAAAAATCTGGTCAGATTTTAGCCTTAAAAGTAGTTCAAAGCATGGTTGATGTAGCTTAATAACAAGCAGATATTTAAAGATCACACAGAAAACGACAACCACCAACCAAGATCAAGGTAAAAAACTGAAGAAGCTGACTTCACAAGAATATTAGAGAAAAATTCGTTGGAGATACATGAGAAGGTGTAGATTAGTTCCCCCTGATAAAAACAACTTTTTTCTTACTGTATTTTATTTAGTCAATTGGGCTGTAAAGTTGCACAGATAGTCTACTGTCCAGTAGAAGCAGGGTATAAGCAGCTCACTTCTTACTGTATATCCCAGTTCTATTGGTAGGGCCTCTGTACCCCACACTACAGTGGGAACTAAACTGCACCTTTATTTAGGTAACCTGACTTTGTAGAAGTAGAGCTCAATCAGTCTAGTACAGAAATATGATGGAGAGAAAAGGCCATAAATGTTTCAGCAAATTCAAAAGTTACAGGACTCTCTTAAATTATAAAATTGTCACAGGTTTGAGATGACATCATAATCATAAATCTAATGCTCCATCACATTAATCGATGAATATAGTTGTTAGGCAGAAATCAGACTGCGCCAGGGGTGTTGCATTGGGGGGGTGTAGGGGGGAGGGATGCAGCACCCCTGGTGCTACCTTTAGAACACGAGTTTCTAGGAACCTCTTAACACCAATAAGTTGTTTTTTTTTAAAGGGTAGCTAAATTTCTAATTAGTAAGGTAATTAGCTAATTTAAGATATTTTAAAAGAACACCAGTTTCTAGGAACCACTTAAAACCAATTACTTTTTTTACATAAAAATTTGTTTCAGAGGCAACTGGCGAGTGAGTTCCAACCCAGTTACCATGGTAAGCTACCATAGTAAGCTCCTTACCCTGCAGAGCAGCATGGTAAACAAAAAGTTACTATGGTAACTAAAATCAAGGGAAAAATGTCAGGTTGGAACAATAGTCATGGTAACTCTATGGTAAGGAGAAGAAGGTTGGAACGGATTTGCTAACTTTTTTTTCATGTTTGCTTACCATGGTGAGTAGGTCGGAACTCAGCATAAGTCAACTGATATTACAATATATACTGTAAATATGTTATAATGTAATAATATAATAGTGTAATCTGTACCCTTTTTTCTTTTTAGGCATAAGAACCAGAGCTGAAGCCAGCTGGTACCTTGCAAACCCCTAGGATACCATTATCGTCATGGAGGACAATTGCCAATGTTATAACAATGTTATAGGACAATGTTATAACACCGTCAGTTTCTGTGTCAACGAAGTTAGCACTAACATACCTCGAGTGTCTCCGTGGAGTTGTAAGATCTTCGGTACGCAAGTAATTATGTAGGCAAACACAAGTGCGTATGACCTTGTCAATATTCTCAGGCTTTGCATTAATTGCTTCTCTGAATATCCTCCACTTGGCACCAAGAATTCCAAATGCATTGTCTATTATCCTTCGTGCACGAGAAAGCCTGTAATTGAAAATTTCCTCTGGTACTGGAAGGTGATCACCAGGATAGGGTCTAAGTAAGTTTGTTTTCAAGGGGAAAGCTGCGTCTCCAACAATCACATATGGTAAGTAGGTGGCATTTCCTGTATCAGTCGTATCACTGCCTGGAAGATCTAAAGTACCGGCAATCACTTTCTTACCAAGAGTTGAATTGCCAAACACAGAACCATCACTTTGCCGGCCATAACTGCCTATGTCAACATAGACAAACCGATAGTTAGCATCGCACATAGCCATCAACACTATGCTGTGGAACTGCTTGTAGTTGAAATATTGTGACCCCGAATTCGGTGGAGCCTGGATTCTAATGTGCTTCCCATCAATAGCTCCAACACAGTGTGGGAAGTTCCATTTTACTGCAAACTCATGGGAAATTTCCTTCCACTCAGATTGCTCACTGGGAAATCGTAGAAATAATGGGGACAGTACTTGGCAGATTGTATTCATATTGTTCCATATAATTTGGTTGGCAGTCGACCTCCCCAGGTAATGTGTGAAGCTTTGGTTTCTCTGTGTGCCACCAGCTGCAAGATATCTTAATATCTTGGGCACTTCAAGCCTTTCTTTAGGTGAAATAGCTGTTCTGAAGTTTGTATTTTGTCTTGCAATATATGGTGTAACCAGACCAAGCAGGTTATCAAATTGCTTAGGTGACATTCTGAAATAGTCATGAAACCAATCTGCATCTTTCAAACGCAGGTTATTGATTAGTAGGTTTGAAGCACCATTTTCACTTCTCATTTTCAAAAAGTCTCTGACCCAAAATTTTCTTTTTCTCATAGTCTCTGAGGCTTGTAGGCCTTTTCTCTTCTTTCTCCTTCGAAGTAAGCACAAGAGCAAAACAGTTGTAGCCTCATGATCCATTTTTTGAATCTTACGCCGATTTTTCCGATGGCCAGAAAAAAAAATCTGTCCAGAAAAATTATCTGGACAGTGAGAACTGAATTCCGGTGTGAACATGCGGAATTCCCAGATTTTTTTTCTGGACAGAAAAAAAATCTGCCCAGAAAAAAAATCTGGGCAGTGAGAACCAGTCTTTACTCCTGCTGCAACTCTTAAACCTTGTGCACTCTTTCGAAGAATTCACAAGAGACGTGTTTTCTAGGCAACTCTGAGTAAATTAGAAAAACATAGCATAGAGAAGTAACGCCATTAGATATCAAGATAAAAAAAAATCGCTCTTGCTATCTATTTAGTTTTAAAGGCTTTATTATTTTTGCTTATGTAGCTTTGCTTCCCCTGGTTTTGTCGTTCTTTTGCCCTAGGGGTTCATAGGGGTTCACCTGGCTGATAAAAATGAAACTAATTGAAGAAATTAAACATAAGCTTGTGCATTCCATGTCTTTCAGTATTTTGGTCTTGAATGATAAAAGTCTAGTAACTGGGCTTAAAAACAATTTAGTGACTCTTGAGTGGTCGTTAAACGTTTTTGGCCCTTTTTTTGGTGTGAATTCGAGTTGAATCTAGATTGCTGACTGATTTTCAGTTTATCTGCTCATAAGAAAAAGACATTCACATTCTCCCTACAAATCCTAAGCCAAGAGCCTTCCCTGGTCATCTTCAAAGATTGCCCTCTTTTAAGCCAACCTTTCAATTATAGTTGTGAAAGATTAAGTTATTGTGAGTGTTTGAAAATATTGTTTATGTCACGTGTGCAGTGGACAACAGCCCGGAAGCATTAACAACAACAACAACAACAACAGACAATAATATGCCCTATTTTAATAACTTTAATGAATGTATTGTCTTTTGATATGCTTCACAACTTTACCGGGAATACATTCATTGTTCCACGTGTGCTAATAGTTTGAAAACTTGTATACAGATGTTTTACATTAAACTTAAGGCTTTTTCGAATACTAACCAATAGTCTACTATACACAGATACCAATCTCGTAGTACTTTTGCTCTAATTCAACACTTCATACGATGCAAATGGCGCATATTTACCGTATAGTATGGGCTTTATGGGAAATCGTGGCCAGTGATCCTTTTCCTTGCTATATTTCTCTATGCTGAGTGGGGCGGGGCTTGTTTTTAACCTACGGGGCATTTTAGTCCTCTTTTCTCATTCATCAATGTGCTAAGATCTTACACCTTTTGTCAGAAAACGCTTAAAAGTGAAATCTTTGAACAAAGATCTTACATCTTTGGCTATTTTTGTGCAAACGTCTTTCATCATTCTGCTCTGATCAGTGGTCTGAGAACAATGATGAGTAGATCATCAAAGTTCTCTCATCATTGTTCTATATGGTAAAACAGTGGCGGTCTTCACACTTTTTGGTAACATCTTTGAGCTGTAAGATCTTAGAAAAAAGATGAGTTAAAAAACGATAATCTTTGCAGAAAGATGTAAGATCTTAGTGCTAAAAAACGGGCGTTTTGGCTAGCTACCATCTGGTAATACTGTCAAAAGCGTTGATACAACTGAAAAAAACAAAACAAAAAGGACTAAAGGAATATAGTTCTAACAAAACAGTATTTTTTTAGATAAATTAATGGTTGCTTGTCTGAAGGAAGTAGGCCTATAAATATATATATATATATATATAAGGTAAAATTCTACTTTTGTGTATTTTGGAAAGGGGTTAGGTTAGGAAAATGAAACTTTCAGGGATGGGTTTTCAGGCTAAAGTTTGTCCTGGGAAGGTATTTGAAGAACTTACCTCCACTCCTTCTCCCTCTAGAAGGTCCTGACCTTTGATGACCCTTAAAAATCTGTGTGTTATAAAACTGAATTTTGCAAAATAGATCTGCTTAAATGAATTACAATAAAATTGTTTTCAGCTTCGCAACTTTGCTGAATCCCAATTTCTAAGGTTTTAAATATATGCAAATACATTTCCTATATTTTAGAAAAAATATTGGCATGACTTAAAATTCTACTCAAATAACAGGAATTCAGACCTAAAGCCAGAGAAAAAGAAACTGAAAATAAAGCTAAAATGTTGTTTTGTCAAAATTTCAATAGGCACAGACCTGTCATGTAGGCAAATTTCAGGACCCTCTAGAGGGAGGAGTAGAGGTAGGTACTTCAAAATAGCCTACCTTCCCAGGACATACTGTAGTAAATATTTACCAAATCATATTATTGAGTAACAACTAAAGTGAATATACCAATTGATGCCTTTTTTTATGCTGATTACAAATATAATAATCATGGTAAAATTCTACTTTAGTTACGTTTGGCTATCTTGGAAAGGGGTTGGGTTAGGAAAATGAAACTTTCAGGGATGGATGTACATGCTAAGGTATGTCCCGGGAAGGTACTTTGTAGTACTTACCTTCACTCCTCCCCCCCTCTATATAATGGTAAATTACTGCACATTACTAGTTGTTTTAACTCATATTTCACCCTATATTACTATCATAATTATAAATCACTGCTTACCTTACACAACTTCAGCTTTTAACCTTGTTCATTAAACTATATTCCAAAATCCTATTTAAATCCTAAACCATTTAATTTCCTGTCCTTGCTGACTATTTTTATGGTATAATAAAACCAGGTTTGTTTTGATGTCAAGACTTTGCTTATCAGAAACCCTTACCCTTGAGGGTAGCAGGCACATGCCAAACACCTCTGTGTTGATAAGACCATTTAAACTGTATTAATTTTAAACTGTATCACGTTGGCATCGTGATAGGCAGGAGTTTACTTACTTGTGATTAGTCTTTATGTTAATTGACCAAACCTGTTTGATGCATTGCCTGTAAGAGTCAAGAGCTGATTTAATCGTGCTATATTTGGTTAGCGGGGGCATTCACACACCCCCCTTGCCAGTAAGTCCCTTTTGATGCTATTTCGAATGAACTGCTAATCCCCAATCCTCCTGAAGCGGATTTATAATCGAGATTTATCATGGCTAATGTTACGCAAAAATCGTTCGACGAGTTCAGAAAAGTTTTGAGCGGAAAACTGGATTCTATTATTGCTACGCAGACAGAATTAAATAATAAGCTTGACGGAATTACTTCTGAGATCGCGTCGCTGAGAATGGAGGCTGCCGACCGAGATGTGAGGCTTAATAACTTTGAGAAAACTATTGACGAGTATGTCGACAAGTACCAGGCCCTGGAAAAACAGCTACTACTTATCGACGTGAAAGATCGCCGTCTGAACCTTATTGTGCATGGTTTACCGGCAGAAGAGCCTAACAAGAAAGTTGAAGATAGCGTCATTAAATTAGTTAGCAAAAAGCTGGGTGTAACTAGTGACATATCTATGACTAAGTGCTATCAGATTTCTTCACGGGCTGCAAACATCACAAATAGGTGCAGCAAGCAAAATAGCCGACGCAAGGAGTCCCCCGTATTTATTTCACTAAGCTCGGAGAGTGATGTCCAGTAAATCATGAACAATGTTAAAAAGCTACAAGGCAGTGGGATTATAATCTCTACAGACCTGCCCCCTGCTCTCAACATGATTCAAAAATCCCTACTCTCGAAAGCACAAGAAATGAAAGAGTCGAAACATATAGTTTCATCCAGAGTGCGTCATAAGGGTATTAACTTATGGCTAGAAGTAAAAAAAAGTGATTCTTCTGACTGGGAATAGATTAATTAGTTTGTTTGTAGTGTATACGCGGACCATTCTTTGTTTTATTTGTTTAATGAATTACGTCAGCGATCGAGAGATGAAACAAGTTCATTTTGTTGGTGTGTGTCATGATTGGGAAAATGACAACTAGTCAGTGTTGATTTTTTTCTTTTCGTTGTTTTTTTCTTTCTTATTGTGTTCAGTGCTCAATGCGACTTCGACTTGTTAAGTCTGCCATGCCAGATTATGCTTCATCGTCGCGATTCTTTTTTTCTATTTTCCCTAGGCAAATAAATCACTGTCTAGTTTTGCTTCGTGTGTTTTTTTCAGTTGAAGATCAGATATTTAAAAATAAGTTCTCTACTTTTCCACAACAAGGGTTGGTTGATGATTTATTGCCGCATCACTACAGACTCCCACCAGACGGTTTGGTAAGTCAAAATGATTATGGTTAATTCTGCTGGTGATGTGACATCGAGTAGGTTGAGAGATTTTGAGAGAGACCCATTAGATTTAATAAAAATTTCTCCAGAGTGTGGTTTTTCGGATGATGAATATGATAATTTTATTAGATCCCTCCTTATTAACAAATATTTACTCGCTAATGAGATTAACAGACATGTTTCTCCTGGTAGTGTGAGGGTGGCGAGTTTAAACTGTTGCGGTTTGATGAGTAGTTTGGACCATTTATCTTTGTTCCTTCCATGCTACCGAGTTGATGTATTAGCTTTATGTGAGACTTTATTAAATGAGTCAACTAGTCACCTATCGAATATTAACGGTTACAATTTTATTTCTAATAATAGGAATGACAGATCGAGAGGAGGCCTTGGTTTTTTTATTAATAATGATATTACTTACAGGATTGTTTTGGATTTTGATTCTATGTATGAAGAAATGTTGTTTGAATTTTTGGTTGTCGAGCTTGATTTTGGTAGTGAAAAAGTGTTGTGTTGTTTGTTTTACAGACCACCTAGCTCTTCGGTGCAACATTTCATAAGTAAGCTGGAAGCGTTTTCTTCGATCGCAATCGAGCGAAGTCGGAAGATTATGTACATTGGGGATTTTAATATTGATATAAGTAATGCTGGTCATGATCTTTCATCTACACAATATTTGACTTTGGCTGTTGATTTTCTGACACTTTGTCTTTCGCTGGGGCTTCTCCCAGCTTGTCGTATTCCAACTCGAGTTGTAAGCTCGACAGCAACAGTAATCGACAATATTTTTCTGAATATGGAATTTGATTTGTGTCATGTTATTATCGATGACACGTCAGACCACTTTATGCTTTTGATGGAGATAAAAACTGGGCGACAAACGGCGACTCCGATCAAAACAACTAGAAGACTTGATGCTACATCTGTTCAGCAGTTGAATGAACTGCTGCTTAAAATTGACCCCTCTCCATGCTTAGACTGCGAGGATGTAAATCAAGCTTCACAGTATTTTGTCAACGAATTTACCACAGCACTTAATGTGGCTTGTCCGATGTCTTCAACCCGTCTAAGACGTTACAACAGATCTAAATAGCCTTGGGTTACACGAGGACTACTAAGGTCGATCCAATCAAAGAACAGGCTGTATAAAATATATCTATCGAATCCCGATGAAACAAATCAAGCCTTTTTTAAAGCTTACAGAAATTGTTTAACCAAAGCTCTCAGGTCTGCTAAACAGCTCTACTATTTGAAGGCATTCAATAGCGCGCATGGATCTCCTAAGAAGGTATGGACATTAATAAACGATTGTATCGGCAAAAAAAAGTTGAATTCTTTTCCGGACGAAATGATGCCCCTAGGTGGTGATACAGCTGTTAAAGGAAAACTTAACGTCGCCAACATGCTCAACACGCACTTCGCTAAAATAGGTGAAAAGACGTCGGAAGAGGCATCCCAAAAATCAACGCCAAATTCTGCTGATTTCAAAAGTTTTCTACCCTCTTCTACTGACCGATCCATATTCCTCACTCCAGTCTCGTCTGCTGAATTGATGCTTGTACTTCATCAACTCAAAAATGGACACTCAGAAGGAATCGACGGATCTTCTACGAACTTGCTTAAATCGATTATGCCTAGTATAGTAAATTTTCTTGTGCACATAATTAATCTTTGTTTCACGAATGGTATCTTCCCTTCATGTATGAAGTCCGCCCGTGTCATTGCACTACACAAAGGGGGAGATATAAAAGATCCGTCCAACTATAGGCCCATATCTATTCTATCTGCTTTCGGAAAAATTATTGAACGTTGTTTGTACGTGAGGATTGTAAATTTTCTTGACAAGAATAGTTTTTTCAGTAAGTCCCAATTTGGGTTTCGAAAAGGACATTCTACAGAGCATGCTATTTTGGCAGTAACCCAGTTTATTCATGATGCCTTGGATAAGGGTGAAATTCCAGCTTCTATATTCGTGGATATACGGAGAGCGTTTGACACTATTTGTCACATGATTTTAAATGAAAAATTGTCTAATTGTGGTATACGTGGTCCGGCTAAATCGATAATATTGTCATATTTAAGCGATAGAGTCCAGTGTATTGATGGGGGCGAAGTTATATCAACGTCTTCGAACCAGTCAAATAAAGTTGGAGTGCCCCAAGGTTCAATTCTCGGCCCTCTCTTGTTTCTAATTTATGTTAACGACATTAGTAATTCAGTTGAGGACCTAGGGCTGACCGTTCTCTTCGCAGATGACACAGCCTGTAGTGCCTCTGGAATCGATGAAGATCGTGTCAAACATAACTTAAGTCTAGTATTCGATAGACTAGTAGCATGGTTTACGGCAAATAGGCTAGCTCTGAACACTTCAAAAACAAAGTTTATGATATTTTCGCGTACGTCACGGGCACTTCCATGCCTGAAGTTGATTAAGTCATCTGTTCCAGGTATGTATATATCAAGTGTTGAAATTATTCGTTACCTTGGTGTGCTGGTTGACTCAAATTTGAGTTGGAAGCCGCATATAAATGGTATAAGATTGAAGCTTGGAAGGAACGTAGGTATTATGCAACGTATGAAATTCATTTGGCCGCTCGAAGCTATGCGTTCTATTTATTTCGCTCTTGTTCATTCTTATCTAAATTATTGCCCACTTATTTACTTGAATACTTTCAGATCCAATTTAATCCCGCTTCAGAGGCAACAAAATAAGGCGCTTCGTATTTTAAAAAGTTATCTTCCTTCCCCAGCGTCTTTCCCCAGTAAGTCTTCTACAAAGAGTTTGTATTGTTTATTGAATATTCTTCCTGTTGAACTTGCAGTTACTTTTAACTCGATATTATTCAAGGTTAATCATAATCTCCTGTCACTGCCCAGTTATTTCTATTCTTTTGATTTGTTCCCAGTTGCTCCGCCATCTTCTCATCTAGCTCGCAGCATACGCAAACTACGCCAGCCGTTGATAATTTCAGAGAGGTCCCGGTTTTCTCTACGAAATAGTGTGGTCGCCGCGTGGAACCAATATTAATATATTTTTTTTTTTGATGTGTCGATCGTAATTTTAAAAAATAAAATAAAATAATTCCTTTTGGAAATTTATTAGTAAAATAATATTTTCATTTTTTTTTTTTTTTTTTTTTTTTTTTTCTCTCTTCTTATTTTTTGATCTCTCTCGGATCTTGATATCCTTCTTCTTGTCCCATTGCTGGTTGAGAGTAGTTTATGTATCGTCGGGTGGGTGTCTGCCGTGATGTGGTGAGTAATTAACCTTACATTTATTGATTTATTTATATTTGTTTGTGATGTCTACCATTTTGAATGAAAATCCGTATATTTCTTTATTGTTTTTCTTTTTTTATCTGTGCAAAACGAGCTTGTCTCACTACCAGATATCTGTATATATTTAGTGTCATTATGTAAGATTGAATAATAAATGAACCTGAACCTGAACCTGAACCTGAATTAGGGAAAGGATTTGACAAGAGAGACCAGTAAAAATAACCTAATCGTTTTTAAGGACAAATTATGTCATGAGAAGATGTTTTTGAAATCCCTCTTCCACCCAAACTCAAAATTTTCTAAAATTCTACTTTAGAAGCTTTTAAAGTATTTCTAAAGTACAAAAAGATAGAGTGCTAAAAACATCAGAATCAACTTCAGAGGAGACATTATGTCACGGGAAGATGTTTTTGAAATCCTCCTTCCCCCCAAACTCAAAATTTTCCAAAATTCTACTTTAGAAGCTTTTAAAATATTTCTAAAGCACTAATAGATATAGTGCTAAAAAAATCAGAATCGACTTCAGAGGTCACGTTATATCACGGGAAGAGGTTATTGAAATCCCCTTTCCCCCCAAACTCAAAATTGTCCAAAATTCTACTTTAGAAGCTTTTAAAATATTTCTAAAGGACTAATAGATAGACTGCTACAAAAACCAGAATTGACTTCAGAGGACAAATTATGTTATGGGAATATGTTTTTGAAATCCCCCTGCCCCTCAAACTAATAAATTTCCAAAATTCTACTTCAGAAGCTTTTTTAAATATTTCTAAAGCGCAAATACATAGAAAGCTACAAACAACAGACTCAACTTTAGAGGACACTTATTGTCATGGGAAGATGTTTTTGAAATCCCCCTTCCCCCCAAACTCAAAATTTTCCAAAATTATACTTCAGATGCTTTTTTAAATATTTCTAAAGCGCTAAGACATAGAACGCTACAAATATCAGAATCAACTTCAGAGGACAAATTATGTTACGGGAAGATGTTTTTGGAATCCCCCTTCCCCCCAAACTCAAAATTTTCCAAAATTCTACTTTAGAAGCTTTTTAAATATTTCTAAAGCATTAATAGATAGATTGCTAAAAACATCAGACTCGACTTGAGAGGACACATTATCTCACGGGACGAGGTTTTTAAAATCCCCCTTCCCCCCAAACTCAAAACTTTCCAAAATTTTAATTTAGAATCTTTTTTAAATATTTCTAAAGCACTAATAGATAGAGCGCTACAAGTTTCAGAATCGACTTCAGAGGACACGTTATATCACGGGAAGAGGGTTTTAAAATCCCCCTTCCCCCCTAACTCAAAATTTTCCAACATTTTATTTTATAAGCTTTTTAAATATTTCTAAAGCACTAATAGATAGAGTGCTAAAAACATCAGACTCGACTTCAGAGGACACGTTATATCACGGGTAGAGGTTCTTGAAATCCCCCTTCCCCCCAAACTCAAAATTTTCTAAAATTATACTTAAGAAGCTTTTGAAATATTTCTAAAGCACTAATAGATAGAGTGCTAAAAAAATCAGAATCGACTTCAGAGGACACGTTATATCACGGGAAGAGGTTTTTAAAATCCCCCTTCTCCCCCAACTCAAAAATTTCCAAAATTTTAATTTATAAGCTTTTTTAAATATTTCTATAGCACTAACAGATAGAGCGCTACAAGTTTCAGAATTGACTTCAGAGGACACGTTATATCACGGGAAGAGGGTTTTAAAATCCCCCTTCCCCCCTAACTCAAAATTTTATTTTAAAATCTTTTTAAATATTTCTAAAGCACTAATAGATAGAGTGCTAAAAACATCAGAATCGACTTCAGACAACAACTTATGTTACGGGAAGATGTTTTTGGAATCCCCCATCCCCCCAAACTCAAAATTTTCCAAAATTCTACTTCAGAAGCTTTTTTTAAATATATATAAAGCGCTAAGACATAGAACGCTACAATCAGCAGAATTGACTTTAGAGGACAATTTGTGTCATGGGAAGATGTTTTTGAAATCCCCCTTCCCCCCAAACTCAAAATTTTCCAAAATTCTAATTAAGAATATTTTTAAATATTTCTAAAGCACTAATAGATAGAGTGCTGCAAATATCAGAATCGACTTTAGAGGACAATTTATGTCATGGGAAGATGTTTTTGAAATCCCCCTTCCCCCCAAACTAAAAATTTTCCAAAATTATTCTTTAGAAGCTTTTTAAATATTTCTAAAGCACTAATAGATAGAGCGCTACAAATACCAGAATCGACTTTAGAGGATAAATTGTGTTATGGGAAGATGTTTTTGAAATCCCCCTTCCCCCCAAACTCAAAATTTTCTAAAATTCTACTTTAGGAGCTTTTCAAATATTTTTAAAGCTCTAAGACATAGAGTGCTAAAAACATCAGAATCGACTTCAGAGGACACTTTATATCACGGGAAGAGGTTTTTAAAATCCCCCTTCCCCCCAATCTCAAAATTTTCCAAAATTCTACTTCAGAAGCTTTTTAAATATTTATAAGGCACTAATAGATAGAGTGCTAAAAACATCAGAATAGACTTCAGAGGACACTTTATGTCACGGGAAGAGGTTATTTAAATCCCCCTTCCCCCCAAACTCAAAATTTTCCAAAATTATACTTAAGAAGCTTTTAAAATATTCATAAAGCGCTAATAGATAGAGTGCTAAAAACATCAGAATCGACTTCAGAGGACACGTTATATCGCGGGAAGAGGTTTTTAAAATCCGCCTTCCCCCCAAACTCAAAATTTTCCAAAATTCTACTTCAGAAGCTTTTTAAATATTTCTAAAGCACTAATAGATAGAGCGCTATAACTATCAGAATCGACTTTAGAGGACAAATTATGTTATGGGAAGATGTTTTTGAAATCCTCCTTCCCCCCAAACTCAAAATTTTCCTAAATTCTACTTTAGAAGCTTTTTAAATATTTCTAAAGCACTAATAGATAGAGTGCTAAAAAGATCAGAATTGACTTCAGAGGACACGTTATATCACGGGAAGAGGTTCTTAAAATCCTCCTTCCCCCCAAACTCAAAATTTTCCAAAATTCTACTTTAGAAGCTTTTTAAATATTTGTAAAGCGCTAAGACATAGAGCTCTACAAACATAAGACTCAACTTTAGAGGACAAGTTAATTCACGGGAAGATCTTTTTGAAATCCCCCTTTCCCACAAACTCAAAATTTTCCGAAATTTCTATTGTAGAAACTTTTTTAAATATCTATAAAGCACTAAGAAATAGAGCATTACAAAAAACAGAATCAACTTTAGAGGACAAATTATGTCATGGGAAGATGTTTTTGAAATCCCCCTTCCCGCCAAACTCAAAATTTTCCAAAATTATTACTGTAGAAAATTGTTTAAATATTTCTAAAGCGCTAAGACATAGAGCGTTAAAAACGTCAGAATCAACTTTAGAAGACAATTTATGTCATGGGAAGATGTTTTTGAAATCCCCCTTCCCCCCAAACTCAAAACTTTCCAAAATTCTACTTCAGAAACTTTTTTAAATATTTCTAAAGCGCTAAGACATAGAACGATACAAACATCAGAATCAACTTTAGATGTCAATTCAAGTCATGGGACGATGTTTTTGAAATCCCCCTTCCCCCCAAACTCAAAAATTTCCAAAATTATACTTAAGATGTTTTTTTAATTATTTCTAAAGCGCTAAGACATAGAACGCTACAAACATCAGAATCGACTTTAGATGACAATTTGTGTCATGGGACGATGTTTTTGAAATCCCCCTTCCCCCCAAACTCAAAATTTTCCAAAGTTTTACATTAGAAGCTTTTTAACTATTTCTAAAGCACTTATAGATAGAGTGCTAAAAACATTAGAATCAACATTAGAGGACACGTTATATCACAGGAAGATGACTTTTAAATCCCCCTTCCCCCCAAACTCAAAAATTTCCAAAATTTTACTTTAGAAGCTTTTCAAATATTTCTAAAGCATTAATAGATAGAGTGCTAAAAAAATTAGAATCGACTTTAGAAGACACGTTATATCACGGGAAGAGGTTTTTAAAATCCCTCTTCCCCCAAAACTCAAAAATTTCCAAAATTTTACTTTAGAAGCTTTTTTAAATATTTCTAAGGCACTAATAGATAGAGCGCTAAAAAATTCAGAATCGACTTCAGAGGACACGTTTTATCACTGGAAGAGGTTTTTAAAAACCCCTTCCCCCCAAACTCAAAAATTTCCAAAATTTTATTTTAGAAGCTTTTTAAATATTTCTAAAGCACTAATAGATAGTGCTAACAACATCAGAATCGACTTCAGAGGACACGTTATATCACAGGAAGAGGTTTTTAAACCCCCTTCCCCCCAAACTCAAAATTTTCCAAAATTCTACTTTAGAAGCTTTTTAAATATTTCTAAATCTCTAAGAGATAGATTGATAAAAAAATCAGACTCGACTTCAGAGCAATAGTTATTTAATGGGACGATGTTTTTTAAATCCACCGTCCCCCCAAACTCAAAATTTTCAAAAATTATACTTTAGAAGATTTTAAAATATTTCTAAACCTCTAATTGATATAGCGCTAAAAAGATCAGAATCGACTTTAGAGGATAAATTTTTTTTAGGTAAGATTTTTTTTAAATCCCCCTCCCCCCCAAACAAAAATTTTTATAAATTTATAATTTAGGAGATTTTAAAATATTTCTAAAGCTCTAAAACATAGAGTGCTATAAACATCAGAATCGACTCCAGAGGACACGTTATATCACGGGAAGAGGTTTTTAAAATCCCCCTTCCCCCCTAACTCAAAATTTTCCAAAATTTTATTTTAGAAGCTTTTTAAATATTTCTAAAGCACTAATAGATAGAGTGCTAAAACATCAGAATTGACTTCAGAGGACACGTTATATCACGGGAAGAGGTTTTTAAAATCCCCCTTCCCCCAAACTCAAAATTTTTCAAAATTCTACTTTAGAAGCTTTTTAAATATTTGTAAAGCGCTAAGACATAGAGCGCTACAAACATAAGAATTGACTTTAGAGACCAAATTATATTATGGGAAGAAGTTTTTGAAATCCCCCTTCGCCCCAAACTCAAAATTTTGTAAAGTTCTAGCCTTCTTTTCCATGGGTGGGAGGGTCTTTTCCCCGGGGGGTAAAGTATTTGGACAGTTTGAAGTCAGAAAATAATTATTTCTAGGTAATAGGGCCACTAAAAAATTACAGAAGAACAGCGAGGTATCTGGAAATGTTGTTAACTAAAAAAAAAAAAAGAACATCCTTGTATAAAGTAAATGTAATATTTCATTTAAGTTTTTTTTTTTTTAACAAACATCAGTGCCGTCAAGAAAGCATTACCGTTTCTGCCAATGTAAAATTTCCGCAACCTGGGACTAAACAAGCCAAATGATTTAATTTTCTATTGTTGAGGCTATCTTAGAGTCGTATTATAACCATAGCTTGTTATTGAGAATCAGGAATTGTGATAACTGTGTCCATATTTGCATAAAATATAGAAATTCGTTTTGTTGCCAGAAGTCTAGGCTTATACCTATCTGAGGTGGCCTCGAATATTCTCAGGTAAAGTGTAATTTTTCAAAATCAGTCTATGACAAAACATGGATGGCTGGTTCACACCTTTCTCTGCTAAAAGATTTCTGTTTTTTGATGATTTGGCTTCAAATACCGCCTCCAAGGGAGACTTTCATGATCAAAAATGTTATTTGTTGTAAAAAAAACCTTTGTGGATTGGAGGCAGTTCTACAGAGAAGTTTGTATGTACATGTCATTCAAACTCCGCTCATTTGGGAGGAGAAGGAGTCATTGTTGAGATAGATGAAGCCAAATTTGGGAAGCGTAAATATAATCGTGGTCGGATTGTTGCGGATGCTTTGGCGTTTGGTGGAATAGAGCGAGGAACTGGTAATTCATTCATGATTTCTGTGCCGGATAGAAGTAGTGCCACGTTGTTGGGAATTATCCAAAACCGAATCCTGCCGGGGACAACAATTATCAGTGACTGTGGGAGGGCCTACGATTGTCTGGCTAGCCAGGGCTATTAGCATTTACCCGTCAACCACAGCATAAATTTTGTTGACGCTGCAACAGGTGCTCACACAAAACATCGAAAGACACTGGCTTGAAGTTCGAGAAAATATATCCACATATGGCAGAAGAGAAGAACATATGGAAGGATATCTAGCAGAGCACTATTTCAAAAAAAATATTCAGTCTCCTCGAGAATGCACCATTTCATGAAACATATATCAGAGCTTTATAACCCCAACTAATTTGTTTTTTATGGGTATTATTTACTAGTTAATTTTTAAAATGTTGTAACAGAAAATATGGCAATTTACGATATCTAACCCCATTTGTTCTTAAAGCAATACAAATTTTTTTTTCCCAATTGTTTTGTGTAGAAATCTTCATTCTTGAAGCTACAAGACGTTATTGAAATGTACATAGGGAGTGGGAGAGAGGGGGCGGAAGTAAATATTTAACTATAGAAAAATTGGTACTTGTGCATTATAAATAACCCACCACCATACACGAAAGAAGTTAAGTTTGGTTACTGCTAATGAAATAAAATAAAATAGGATGAATATAATAGTTTAGAAACAAATTTGGGCCACATATTTGCATATTAGGGGGTGGGGGTAAATTTTAGCATATATTAAATACGTAACCTAACCTAGGTACCTTTTTCCCTCCCTAAACCCAAAAACAACAGTTTAAATATTGTAAACGCAATAAGAAATCACGCTTTTTGATCCATTTGTCTAACAAATACCCGTTTGTCTGGATTCCTTGTACAGTCTATAGCGGTGGGTTATTTATAATGCACAAGTACCGAATATTCTATATTCGTTTTGATTATTTTTTTTGGAAACCCCTTAACATTGTGAGTTGTGTAACCACATAAAACATATTCAAATAGCTTAATCCTATAATGTTGAAAATTTTTGCTTTTCTTTTTTACATCCGCGATTTAAAATATGTAGAAAATGCTAGAACTTATATAAAAATTTTCTTTCGAGGGTGGAAAGGTTAGCTGCAGGGGGTTTTGATCGCTGGGGGAGGGGGAGGGGGGGCACTAAATAGGTTGAGTCACATGTTCGAACCTTCAAACATACAGGGGTTAGGAGGTACAGTTGGGGGGCTGCTGCCCCCCAAACCCCCGCTTTTGCAGCCTTTAACAAAAAAAAAGTTTTTAAACTGAAAGTAAGGAGCGACATTCAAACTTAAAACGAACAGAAATTATTCCGTATATGAAAGGGTCTTTCCCCTCCTCAACGCCTCGCTCTTTACGCTAACGGGTGACTTTCTCACAACTCTATTTTTGTTAAACAATAAAAAACTTTAGCGTAAAGAGCGAGGCGTTGAAGAGGGGATAGCCCCTTTCATATACGGAATAATTTCTGTTCGTTTTAAGTTTTAATGTCGCTCCTTACTTTCAGTTTAAAAACTTGTTTTTTTTTATCTAAAGGCTGCAAAAGCGGGAGTTTGGGGGGCGGCAGGCCCCCCAACTGTACCTCCTAACCCCTGTCCGTTTTATCGTTCGAACTTGTGACTCAGTCTGTTTAACGTAAAACGTAGTAACGTTAAAAACGTAGTTTTTTTCAAATAATTTCTGCACGTTTTGTGTCTTAGCGCTTTACAAATATTTAGAAAAGCTTCTAAAGTAGAATTTTGGAAAATTTTGAGTTTGGGGGGAAGGAGGATTTCAAAAACATCTTCCAACAACATAATTTGTCCTCTGAAGTCGATTCTGATATTTGTAGCGCTCTATCTATTAGTGCTTTAGAAATATTTAAAAAGCTTCTAAAGTAGAATTTTGGAAAATTTTGAGTTTGGGGGGACGGAGGATTTCAAAAACTTCTTCCAATAACATAATTTGTCCTCTGAAGTCGATTCTGATATTTGTAGCGCTCTATCTATTAGTGCTTTAGAAATATTTAAAAAAGCTTCTAAAGTAGAATTTTGGAAAATTTTGAGTTTTGGGGAGGGGGGATTTCAAAAACATTTTCCCATAACTTATTTTGTCCTCTAAAGTCGATTTTGATGTTTTTAGAGCTCTATCTATTAGTGCTTTAGAAATATTTAAAAAGTTTCTGAAGTAGAATTTTAGAAAATTTTGAGTTTGGGGGGAAGGAGGATTTCAAAAACATCTTCCCATAACATAATTTGTTCTCTAAAGTCGATTCTCATGTTTGTACGGCTCTATCTATTAGTGCTTTAGAAATATTTAAAAAACTTCTAAAGTAGAATTTTGGAAAATTTTGAGTTTGGGGGGAAGGGGGATTTAAAAAACCTCTTCCCGTGATATAACGTGTCCTCTGAAGTCGATTCTGATGTTTTTAGCACTCTATCTATTAGTGCTCTAGAAATATTTAAAAAGCTTCTAAAATAAAATTTTGGAAAATTTTGAGTTAGGGGGGAAGGGGGATTTTAAAAACCTCTTCCCGTGATATAACGTGTCCTCTGAAGTCGATTCTAATGTTTTTATCACTCTATCTATTAGTGCCTTAGAAATATTTGAAAAGCTTCTAAAGTAGAATTTTGGAAAATTTTGAGTTTGGGGGGAAGGGGGATTTCAAAAACATCTTCCCGTGACACAAATTGTCCTTTAAAGTCGATTCTGCTGTTTGTTGCGTTCTATGTCTTAGCGCTTTAGAAATATTTGAAAAAGCTTCTTAAGTAGAATTTTGGAAAATTTTGAGTTTGGGGGAAGGAGGATTTTAAAAATCTCTTCCCGTGATATAACGTGTCCTCTGAAGTCGATTCTGATGTTTTTAGCACTCTATCTATTAGTGCTTTAGAAATATTTAAAAAGCTTCTAAATTAAAATTTTGGAAAATTCTGAGTAAGGGGGGAAGGGGGATTTTAAAACCCTCTTCCCGTGATATAACGTGTCCTTTGAATTCGATTCTGAAACTTGTAGCGTTTTATCTATTAGTGCTTTAGAAATATTTAAAAAAGCTTCTAAAGTAAACTTTTAGAAATTTTTGAGTTTGGGGGGAAGGGGGATATTAAAACCCTCTTCCTGTGATATAACGTGTCCTCTGAAGTCGATTCTGATGTTTTTAGCTCTCTATCTATTAGTGCTTTAGAAATATTTAAAAATCATAAGAAATAAAATTTTGGAAAATTTTGAGTTAGGGGGGAAGGGGGATTTTAAAACCCTCTTCCCGTGATATAACGTGTCCTCTGTAGTCGATTCTGAAACTTGTAGTGCTCTATCTATTAGTGCCTTAGAAATATTTAAAAAGCTTCTAAAGTAGAATTTTGGAAAATTTTGAGTTTGGGGGGAAGGGTGATTTCAAAAACATCTACCCATGACACAAATTTTCCTCTAAAGACGATTCTGCTGATTGTAGCGTTCTATGTCTTAGCGCTTTAGAAATATTTAAAAAAGCTTCTGAAGTAGAATTTTGGAAAATTTTGAGTTTGGGGGGAAGGGGGATTTCAAAAACATATTTCCATAACATAATTTGTCCTCTGAAGTCGATTCTAGTTTTTGTAGCACTCTATCTATTAGTGCTTTAGAAATATTTAAAAAGCTTCTAAAGTAGAATTTTGGACAATTTTGAGTTTGGGGGGACGGGGGATTTCAAAAACATATTCCCGTCAAATAACTTGTCCTCTGAAGTCGATTCTGATTTTTTTAGCACTCTATCTATTAGTGCTTTAGAAATATTTTAAAAGCTTCTAAAGTAGAATTTGGGAAAATTTTGAGCTTGGGGGGAAGGGGGATTTCAAAAACATCTTCCCATAACATAATTTATCCTCTAAAGTTGATTCTGATGTTTGTAGCGCTCTATGTCTTAGCGCTTTAGAAATATTTAAAAAAGCTTCAAAATTAAAATTTTGGAAAATTTTGAGTTTGGGGGAAGGGGGATTTCAAAAACATCTTCCCATAACATAATTTTTCCTCTGAAGTCGATTCCGGTATTTGTAGCGCTCTATGTCTTAGCGCTTTAGTAATATTTAAAAAAGCTTCGAAAGTAAAATTTTGGAAAATTTTGAGTTTGGGGGAAGGGGGATTTCAAAAACATCTTCCCATAAAATAATTTGTCCTCTGAAGTCGATTCCGATATTTGTAGCGCTCTATGTCTTAGCGCTTTAGAAATATTTAAAAAAGCTTCTAAAGTAGAATTTTGGAAAATTTTGAGTTTGGGGGAAGGGGGATTTTCAAAACCTCTTCCTGTGATATAACGTGTCCTCTGAAGTTGGTTCTGATGTTTTCAGCACTCTATCTATCAGTAATTTAGAAATATTTAAAAAGCTTCTAAAGTAAAATTTTGGAAAATTTTGAGTTTGGGGGGAAGGGGTATTTAAAAATAATCTCCCCATAACATAATATATCCTCTAAAGTTGACTCTGATGTCTGTAGCTCTCTATGTCTTAGCGCTCTAGAAATATTTAAAAAAGCTATTAAAGTAAAATTTTGGAAAATTTTGAGTTTGGGGGGAAGGGGGATTTAAAAAACATCTTCCCATAACATAATTTGTCCTCTGAAGTCGATTCCGATATTTGTAGCGCTCTATCTATTAGTGCTTTGGAAATATTTAAAAAGCTTTTAGAGTAGAATTTTAGAAAATTTTGAGTTTGGGGGAAGGGGGATTTCAAAAACATCTTCCCATGACATAAATTGTCCTCTAAAGTCGATTCTGATTTTTGTATCGCTCTATGTCTTAGATCTTTAGAAATATTTAAAAAAGCTTCTAAAGTAGAATTTTGGAAAATTTTGAGTTTGGGGGGAAGGAGGATTTCAAAAACATCTTCCCGTGATATAACGCGTCCTCTGAAGTCGATTCAGATGTTTTTTGCTCTCTATCTATGATTGCTTTATAAATATTTTGAAATCTTAGCCGAAAGAATTTTGTAAAATTTTTAGTTTGGGGGGAATGGGGGTTGTCTAAACCTCTTCCTGTTACATGAAACGTACTCTGAAGTCAGTTCGGATGTGTTTAGTGATCTAACTACTCTTGCCCTAGAAGCGTTTAGATAGCTTCAGAAATAGAATTTTGTAAAATATTTAGTTTGGGGGGACGGGGGATTTCAAAAACATCTTCCTGTGATATAACGTGTCCTCTGAAGTTGATTCTGATGTTTTTAGCACTCTATCTATTAGTGCTTTAGAAATATTTTAAAAGCTTCTAAAGTAGAATTTGGGAAAATTTTGAGTTTGGGGGGAAGGGCGATTTTCAAAACCTCTTCCCGTGATATAACGTGTCCTCTGAAGTCGATTCTGATGTTTTTAGCACTCTATCTATTAGTGCTTTAGAATCATTTTAAAAGCTTCTAAATTAGAATTTTGGAAAATTTTTAGTTTGGGGGGATGGGGGATTTCAAAAATATCTTCCCATAAAATAATTTGTCCTCTAAAGTAGATTTTGATGTTTGTAGCGCTCTATGTCTTAGCGCTTTAGAAATATTGAAAAAAGCTTCGAAAGTAAAATTTTGGAAAATTTTGAGTTTGGGGGGAAGGGGGATTTCAAAAATATCTTCCCATAACATAATTTATCCTCTCAAGTCGATTCCGGTATTTGTAGCGCTCTATGTCTTAGCGCTTTAGTAATATTTAAAAAAGCTTCGAAAGTGAAATTTTGGAAAATTTTGAGTTTGGGGGAAGGGGGATTTCAAAAACATCTTCCCATAACATAATTTGTCCTCTGAAGTCGATTCCGATATTTGTAGCGCTCTATGGCTTAGCGCTTTAGAAATATTTAAAAAAGCTTCTAAAGTAGAATTTTGGAAAATTTTGAGTTTGGGGGGAAGGGGGATTTTCAAAACCTCATCCCGTTATCTACCGGGTCTTCAACAGTTGATTTTGATGTTTTTAGTTCTCTACTTATCCGATCCCCAAATCCATCTTAAAAGATTCTTATCAAGAATTTTGTAAAAATTTTATGGTTGAGAAACGGGAGAAGTATTGAATAAATTCCACAGGCAAAATATATCACATCCATTTGAGTCTGATGTTTTTAGCGCTCTATGTCTTAGCGCTTTAGAAATATTTAAAAAAGCTTCGAGAGTAATGTTTTGTAAAATTTTGAGTTTGGGGGAACGGGGATTTAAAAAAACTAATACCTTAACATAATTTTTCCTCTGAAGTCGATTCAGATATTTTTAGCGCTCTATCTATTAGAGCTTTGGAAATATTTAAAAAGCTTCTATAGTATAATTTTAGAAAGTTTTGAGTTTGGGGCGAAGGGGATTTCAAAAACATCTTCCCATGACATAAATTGTCCTCTAAAGTCGATTCTGATGTTTGTAACGCTCTATGTATTAGCTATTTATAAATATTTAAAAAAGATTCGAAAGTAAAATTTTGAGTTTGGGGGGAAGGGGGATTTCAAAAACATCTTCCACAACATAATTTATCCTCTAAAGTCGAGTCTGATGTTTTTAGCGCTATATGTCTTAGCGCTTTAGAAATATTTAAAAAAACTTCTAAAGTAAAATTTTGGAAAATTTTGAGTTAAGGGGGAAGGGGGATTTCAAAAACCTCTTCCCGTGATATAACGTGTCCTCTGAAGTCGATTCTGATGTTTTTAGCTCTCTATCTATTAGTGCTTTAGAAATATTTTAAAATCTTCTAAAGTAGAATTTTGGAAAATTTTGAGTTTGGGGGGAAGGGGGATTTTAAAAACCTCGTCCCGTCATATAACATGTCCTCTGAAGTCGATTCTGATGATTTTAGCACTATCTGTTAGTGCTTTAGAAATATTTTAAAAGCTTCTAAGTTAGAATTTTAGAAATTTTTGAGTTTTGGGGGAAGGGGGATTTTAAAAACATCTTCCCATAACATAATTTATCCTCTAAAGTTGATTCTGATGTTTTGTAACGCTCTATGTCTTAGCGCTTTAGAAGTATTTAAAAAAGCTTCTAAAGTAAAATTTTGGAAAATTTTGAGTTTGGGGGGAAGGGGGATTTAAAAAACATCTTCCCATGACATAAATTGTCCTCTGAAGTAGATTCAGATGTTTTTAGCGCTCTATGTCTTAGTGCTTTTGAAATATTTTAAAAGCTTCTAGAGTAGAATTTTGGAAAATTTTGAGTTTGGGGGAAGGGGGATTTCAAAAACTTCTTCCCATGACATAACTTGTCCTCTAAAGTCGATTCTGATGTTTGTAGCGCTCTATGTCTTAGCGCTTTACAAATATTTAAAAAAGCTGCTAAATTAGAATTTCGGAAAATTTTGAGTTAAGGGGGAAGGAGGATTTCAAAAACATCTTCCCGTGATATAACGTGTCCTCTGAAGTCGATTCTGATGTTTTTAGTACTCTACCTATTAGTGCTTTAGAAATATTTTAAAAGCTTCTAAAGTAGAATTTTGGAAAATTTTGAGTTTGGGGGGAAGGGGGATTTCAAAAACATCTTCCCATACCATAATTTGTCCTCTAAAGTCGATTCTGATATTTGTAGCGCTCTATGTCTTAGCGCTTTACAAATATTAAAAAAAACTTCTAAAGTAAAATTTTGGAAAATTTTGAGTTTGGGGGAAGGGGGATTTCAAAAACATCTTCCCATAACATAATTTATCCTCTTAAGTCGATTCCGGTTTTTGTAGCGCTCTATGTATTAGAGCTTTAGAAATATTTAAAAAAGCTTCTAAAGTAAAATTTTGTAAATTTTTTATTTTGGGGGAAGGGGGATTTCAAAAACATATTCCCATAACATAATTTTTACTCTGAAGTCGATTCGGATATTTGTAGCGCTCTATGTCTTAGCGCTTTTTGGAAAAATTTTGGAAAATTTTGAGTTTGGGGGGAAGGGGGATTTCAAAAACATCTTCCCATAACATAATTTATCCTCTAAAGTTGATTCTGATGTTTTGTAACGCTCTATGTCTTAGCGCTTTAGAAATATTTAAAAAAGCTTCGAAAGTAAAATTTTGGAAAATTTTGAGTTTGGGGGAAGGGGGATTTCAAAAACATCTTCCCATGACATAAATTGTCCTCTAAAGTCGATTCAGATAGTTGTAGCGCTCTATCTATTAGTGCTTTGTAAATATTTAAAAAGCTTCTATAGTAGAATTTTAGAAAATTTTGAGTTTGGGGGAAGTGGGATTTCAAAAACATCTTCCCATAACATAAATTGTCCACTAAAGTTGATTCTGATGTTTTTAGCGCTCTATGTCTTAGCGCTTTAGAAATATTTAAAAAGCTTCTAAAGTTAAATTTTGTGTTTGGGGGGAAGGGGGATTTCAAAAACATCGTCCCATAATATAAATTATACTCTCAAGTCGATTCTGATGTTTGTAGCGCTCTATGTCTTAGCGCTTTAGAAAGATTTAAAAAAACTTCTAAAGTAAAATTTTGGAAAATTTTGAGTTAAGGGGGAAGGAGGATTTCAAAAACATCTTCCCGTGATATAACGTGTCCTCTGAAGTCGATTCTGATGTTTTTAGCTCTCTATCTATTAGTGCTTTAGAAATATTTTAAAAGCTTCTAAAGTATAATTTGGGAAAATTTTGAGTTTGGGGGGAAGGGGGATTTTCAAAACATCTTCCCGTGATATAACGTGTCCTCTGAAGTCGATTCTGATGTTTTTAGTACTCTACCTATTAGTGCTTTAGAAATATTTAAAAAGCTTCTAAAATAGAATGTTGGAAAATTTTGAGTTTGGGGGGAAGGGGGATTTCAAAAAAATCTTCCCAAGAAATAAATTGTCCTCTGAAGTTGAGGCTGATATTTGTAGCGCTCTATGTCTTAGCGCTTTAGAAATATTTAAAAAAACTTCGAAAGTAAAATTTTGGAAAATTTTGAGTTTGGGGGAAGGGGGATTTCAAAAACATCTTCCCATAACATAATTTATCCTCTGAAGTCGATTCCGGTTTTTGTAGCGCTCTATGTCTTAGCGCTTTAGTAATATTTAAAAAAGCTTCGAAAGTAAAATTTTGGAAAATTTTGAGTTTGGGGGAAGGGGGATTTCAAAAACATCTTCCCATAACATAATTTGTCCTCTGAAGCCGATTCAGATATTTGTAGCACTCTATGTCTTAGCACTTTAGAAATATTTAAAAAAGCTTCTAACGTAAAATTTTGGAAAATTTTGAGTTTGGGGGTAAGGGGGATTACAAAAACATCTTCCCACAACATAATTTATCCTCTAAAGTCGATTCTGATGTTTGTAGCGCTCTATGTCTTAGAGCTTTAGAAATATTTAAAAAGCTTCTAAGGTAAAATTTTGGAAAATTTTGAGTTAAGGGGGAAGGAGGATTTCAAAAACATCTTCCCGTGATATAACGTGTCCTCTGAAGTCGATTCTGATATTTGTAGCTCTCTATCTTTTAATGCTTTAGAAATATTTTAAAATCTTCTAAAGTATAATTTGGGAAAATTTTTAGTTTGGGGGGAAGGTGGATTTTCAAAACCTCTTCCCGTGATATAAAGTGTCCTCTGAAGTCGATTATGATGTGTTTAGTACTCTACCTATTAGTGCTTTAGAAATATTTTAAAAGCTTCTAAAGTAGAATTTTGGAAAATTTTGAGTTTTTGGGGAAGGGGGATTTCAAAAACATCTTCCCATAACATAATTTATCCTCTAAAGTTGATTCTGATGTTTGTAGCGCTCTATGTCTTAGCGCTTTAGAAATATTTAAAAAAGCTTCTAAAGTAAAATTTTGGAAAATTTTGAGTTTGGGGGAAGGGGGATTTCAAAAACATCTTCCCATAACATAATTTATCCTCTGAAGTCGATTCCGTTATTTGTAGCGCTCTATGTCTTAGCGCTTTAGTAATATTTAAAAAAGCTTCGAAAGTAAGATTTTGTAAAATTTTGAGTTTGGGGGAAGGGGGATTTAAAAAACATCTTCCCATAACATAATTTGCCCTCTGAAGTCGATTCCGATATTTGTAGCGCTCTATGTCTTAGAGCTTTTTGGAAAAATTTTGGAAAATTTTGAGTTTGGGGGGAAGGGGGATTTCAAAAACATCTTCCCATAACATAATTTATCCTCTAAAGTTGATTCTGATGTTTGTAGCACTATATGTCTTATCGCACTAGAAGTATTTAAACAAACTTTTACAGTAAAATTTTTTAATATTTTGTGTTGGGGGGAAGGGGGATTTAAAAAAAATCTTCCCATGAAATAAATTTTCCTACGAAGTTGGGTCCGAGCTTTGTATAGATCTATATATTAGTGATTTGGAAATATTTAAAAAGCTTCTAGAGTAGAATTTTAGAAAATTTTGAGTTTGGGGGAAGGGGGATTACAAAAAAATCTTTGCATGACATGACTTGTCCTCTAAAGTTAATTCTGATGTTTGTAGCGCTCTATTTCTTACCTCCTTAGAAATATTTAAAAAAGATTCTATATTTAAATTTTGTGTTTGGTGTGAAGGGGGATTTCAAAAACATCTTCCCATAACATAATTTATCCTCTAAAGTCGATTCTGATGTTTGTAGCGCTCTATGTCTTAGCGCTTTAGAAAGATTTAAAAAAACTTCTAAAGTAAAATTTTGGAAAATTTTGAGTTAAGGGGGAAGGAGGATTTCAAAAACATCTTCCCGTGATATAACGTGTCCTCTGAAGTCGATTCTGATGTTTTTAGCTCTCTATCTATTAGTGCTTTAGAAATATTTTAAAAGCTTCTAAAGTAGAATTTTGGAAAATTTTGAGTTTGGGGGGAAGGGGGATTTTCAAAACCTCTTCCCGTGATATAACTTGTCCTCTGAAGTCGATTCTGATGTTTTTAGTACTCTACCTATTAGTGCTTTAGAAATATTTTAAAAGCTTCTAAAGTAGAATTTTGGAAAATTTTGAGTTTGGGGGGAAGGGGGATTTCAAAAACATCTTCCCATAACATAATTTATCCTCTAAAGTCGATTCTGATGTTTTTAGCTCTCTAAGTCTTAGCTCTTTAGAAATATTTAAAAATACTTCTAAAGTAAAATTTTGTAAAATTTTGAGTTTGGGGGAAGGGGGATTTAAAAAACATCTTCCCATAACATAATTTGCCCTCTGAAGCCGATTCCGATATTTGTAGCGCTCTATGTCTTAGCACTTTAGAAATATTTAAAAAAGCTTCTAAAGTAGAAATTTAGAAAATATTGAGTTTTGGGGGAAGGAGGATTTCCAGAACATCTACCCTTTAAATAAACTTTCCTCTGAATCCGAGTCTGATTTTTTTAGCACTCTCTCTCTAAGCGATTTATAAATATTTAAAAATCTTCTAAAGTAGAATTTGGGAAAATTCTGAGTTTGGGGGAAAGGGGGATTTTCAAAACCTCTTCCTGTGATATAACGTGTCCTCTGAAGTCGATTCTGATGTTTTTAGCACTCTATCTATTAGTGCTTTAGAAATATTTGAAAAGCTTCTAAAGTAGAATTTTGGAAAATTTTGAGTTTGGGGGGAAGGGGGATTTAAAAAAAATCTTCCAATAACATAATTTGTCCTCTGAAGTCGATTCTGATATTTGTAGCGCTCTATGTCTTAGCACTTTAGAAATATTTAAAAAAGCTTCTAAAGTAGAATTTTGGAAAATTTTGAGTTTGGGGGGAAGGGGGATTTTCAAAACATCTTCCCGTGTTATAGCGTGTCCTCTGTAGTCGATTCTGATGTTTTTAGCACTCTATCTATTATTACTTTAGAAATATTTTAAAAGCTTCTAAAATAGAATTTTTTAAATAATGAGTTTGGAGGGAAGGGGGATTTCAAAAACATCTTCCCATAACATAATTTATCCTCTAAAGTCGATTCTGATGTTTGTAGCGCTCTATGTCTTAGCGCTTTAGAAATATTTAAAAAAGCTTCTGAAGTAAAATTTTGGAAAATTTTGAGTTTGGGGGGAAGGGGGATTTCAAAAACATCTTCCCAATGACATAATTTGTCCTCTGAAGTCGATTCTGATGTTTTTAGCACTCTATCTTTTAGTACTTTAGAAATATTTTAAAAGCTTCTAAAGTAGAATTTTTGAAAATTTTGAGTTTGGGGGGAAGAAGGATTTCAAAAACCTCTTCCCGTGATATAACGTGTCCTCTGAAGTCGATTCTGATGTTTTTAGCACTCTATCTTTTAGTGCTTTAGAAATATTTTAAAGGCTTCTAAAGTAGAATTTTAGAAAATTTTGAGTTTTGGTGGAAGGGGGATTTCAAAAACATCTTCCCATGACATAATTTGTCCTCTAAAAACGATTAGGTTATTTTTACTGGTCTCTCTTGTCAAATTCTTTCCCTAATTAATACAGTTTAAATGGTCTTATCAACACAGAGTTGTTTGGCATGTGCCTGCTACCCTTAAGGGTAAGGGTTTCTGATAAGCAAAGGCGTGACATCACAATAAACCTGGTTTCATTATACCATAAGGAAAGTCAGCATGGGTAGAAAATTAAATGGCTTAGGATTTAAATAGGATTTTGGAATATATTTTAATGAACAAGGTTAAAAGAAGAAGTTGTTTAAGGTAAGCAGTGATTTATAATTATGATAGTAATATAGGATGAAATATGAGCTAAAACAACTAGTAATGTGCAGTAATTTACCATTATATAGAGGGGGGGATGAGTGGAGGTAGGTACTTCAAAGTACCTTCCCGGGACAAACCTTAGCATGTACATCCATCCCTGAAAGTTTCATTTTCCTAACCCAACCCCTTTCCAAGATAGCCAAAAGTAACTAAAGTAGAATTTTACCCATTAGGGAGGGGGTTTGGGTAAAGTTTAAACTTACCTCCCATTTACATCAGAAATAAAATTTGCAACCTACCCCCCCTCCTCTCCCCCCCCTAATGTAGAAATGTATACCCTGAATTGGCATATATAGGGGGGAGGGGCTGAAATTCATTTATTCCGATAGAAATGATTATTATATTCATAATCAGCATAAAAAAGGCATTCAATCGTATATTCACTTTAGTTGTTACTCAATAATATGATATGGTAAATATTTACCCATACTTTAGCCTGTAGACCCATCCCTGACAGTTTCATTTTCCTAACCTAACCCCTTTCCAAGATACCTAAAAGTAGCTAAAGTAGAATTTTACCACTCACAGAACATTGCCCCCTTCCCTGTGGAAAATTTACCCCTACTTTCCCCTTGGATTATTCCAGATTTTCATTAGAAGGGAAATTCAAATCTCTACCCTGCTATTCAAGTCAGGGGCAATTATATTGCATTACCTATAATAAAAACCCATATTGGGTGAAATGTATTAATATTTATTCATTTTTTTCCCAAGGGCATTTCCTGTAGAAGGGGTGGTCAAATTAGCTTTGGAGGGGGCTCAGTCAATTAGAAATCAAAGCAGAGTCACATTGCACAAGCACAGTCACATGAATCAGAATCTAAGCCTGAATGAGAGGAGCTAGATTTGCAAGTTGAAGGATTGTTGAAGGATGCAAGTTGCAAGTTTGCAAGTTGAAGATTTGCAAATTCTGTTGAAGGCTGTCTTAATGACTGTGAAAGTGACTAAATGTTCTGCTATTATGATCCACTGCTTAGTTATTCAAAGTCATCAAAATGTTGTCAACCTCTTTTTACTTGTATTTGGTACTTTTATGTATAAATGAAAATGAGCACATATATGAAATGAGAAATGTGGCTGAATAGAGCTAGGCTATTTAGTATATTCAAGGCTGTTAGGATAACATTTCTTAGGTTTAAATGTGGAAAAAAATTACTAATATGATTTTACTCCCAAATAATGGTAAATTTGATTTTTTTTTTATTGATTTTTTTTTTACAAAATAGATGTCCAAAATCAGGAACTGTCCAATTGCTTCAGTATTACTCTAGGCACAAGATTGCCAAAGGGATAAACTAGATAGTTAATTAAATTGATGAATCTAGATGAATGGGTATAACCCTTTTTAAGCCAAGGAAAAATCAGAATCATAAAAAAATTTCATTAAAAGCTTTAAGTGATGCTGAAAAATAAATGCTCACCTGGTCTTGTAGCTACAGGGCTAGTCTAAAACACCGATTTTACTCTGTATTTCCTAGGAGTAATTTATTCTACCAATTTTACTTACCAAGTTTTTATTTTACAGTAATTTTACAACACTAATTTATACAAGTAAGACATTTTTAAAAAAATGGTTGTTAAACTTGGTGTTACAGACACATGCATTTACCATCCAAACTGGTGATATTGTTTTATTCCAAAATTGTTTCAGAGAGTAATTATCATGCTTTAATACAAAAGGAAGGAATTGCAAGTTTTGTTAGATTCATGTAATGTTGGATCTTCTATCCCCACAGGTATCAAAATCTTTTTTCTCCAAAAATTCTGCCTTTAGTTTTTGTTTACTTGATTTAGTCCAAAAGTCTATGTTTTTGTACACAGTAATGTATTTGCTATGAATCTCAAATTTCAAAATAGACAAGTATTTTTATATGGACAATCAATAAATTTGCTGATCTAAAACATCTTTCTATTTTCTTGTGAAAGAGCCTCTTCAGATCTATTTAAAGTAAGATATTCTTGAGTTTTTACTTTTCTGCCATTTTTATCCCTTCTGCACAACAAATTTTCAATAGCTCATAAAACTGAAGTACAAAAGACAAAACTGAAGAACTCCTTTTCCTTCTTTTTATGCTTCAAAACAATTTACACTATTTCAGAAGCTTAATTTACCTTAGATTGCATTGTCCAGCAAATAAGGAATTTTCCTGTAGGTGCTGGTTAGTCAAGATGTTAAGCAAACATGTTGGCTGCATCCCATTCTAAAAGCCATGGATTGGATGACCAATCTTTGTCCACAGCTCACTTGGAGGCCTCCACACTAGGGGCTGAGACTGTTCCTTTAATGAGGGAGTTCCAGAGCCCTGTGACTCTAATTGAGAAGAAGTTGTTCCATAGTCTGGTGTTGGATTGTTTGCAGTACAGCTTCTTGGTGTTTCCTCTAGTTCTAGTTGACTGGCCAAGTTCAAGCATATTTTGTTGCAAGGACTGAGTGTGCAGCATTTTGTACATCATGATGACATCCCCATGCATCCATCAATAGGAGAGGGTAGGAATCTGTGACTTCTCCTGGCAGGATGGGTACTCCAAGCTTTAAAACCTTCTTTTGATTTAATTGCTTGCCTTTGGACACTCTCTAGCTTTTTCTTGTTGCTTTTATTTAATGGGGCTGCTGTACACATACCAAATTCCAGTTTTGGTCAAACAAGTCCTTTTTATAGCTTTGACATCAGCTTCGGTGTCCTAGATGTTAAATAATGTTGTACCAAGGATTGCTCCCTGTGGGACTCCACTTTCCACTTCAGTACTATCTGAGGATAATACCTGACCATTTTCTCCATGCACCTTTATGCATCTATCAGATTTGTATCAATGAATTGTCCTGATCTAAATCTCTGCTGACTCTGCTTAATAAGATTGTTGGAGGTAACAAAAAGAAAATGAGGTGTTATGCTTATATTTTGCACATTTTAAATCTTAATCAGAATACCATCCTCTGTTGAAAATTTATAATGTTTTGTACCAAAGAAAACTATTTAGTTCTTCTTATGGCAAAGTTTATCTGTGGAATATTAACCCCCTGCAAGAATATGCTTATGAGTTTTAATCTCATCATTTCCTATTGAAGAATAATAATCTTTTTTTTTCTTAGGCCCTTTCTTTAACCACACATGCTCAAAATATATTAATCTTTATACTCGTCAATGATTATACATAGAATCATGTTTTGATTTGTTGAGCTCATAAAAATATAGCCAACCATTTTTTTAATTAAATGAAACTGATTCAAGATTTGTTGCAATCTATGGAAGCATATTTTTTGATATTCAGAGATAGAATTATTACCAAGCTAGGCATATTTATAAATTAAAATAGAATGTTAAAGTTTTGAAATAAAAGTCTTTGTATTGAGTTTCTAATTGTAGAATTTTTTCTTAATTTTCACATTAAGTGCCTATAATGCCTATGATTTGGAAATACTTATTTACATTTTTCTATCTATTTCAGTGAGTTTGAGTTTTTCAAGGACTTAGTTACTATTTTTGAAATGGAGCAAAAAGAATTTTTCTTAAAGTGGAACAACTACCTGGATGTATTTCCTGGAGCTTTTTTATCTTTATTAAACAGTGAACATTTCACAGATGTCACCCTATCATGTGGCAGTCAAAGCATCAAATGCCACAGACTTGTTCTCTCATCTTGTAGTTCCTACTTTGAAACACTGCTTCTAGGAATTTCACACTCCCATCCTATTATTGTTCTAAAGGATGTGAAATTTCATGATCTGCTAGCTTTGGTGACATTTATGTATACAGGTGAAGTGACTGTTTCACAAGCTCAAGCTAGTTCATTAATGAAAGTGGCTGAAATGCTTAAAGTTACAGGTCTTGCTTATCCTGATCAGACAGTTAGCCAGATACAGAAACCTAGCTATCACTCTCAAAACACACAAATGACTCAACCTGCTGCAAAAAGAAACAGAGTTGATTCAACCTCTGAAAACAGCTTCTTGGCCGAAGATTCTTCCAGTAATCTAGAACCTCCTGTAGTAGATACCTCAAATGCAAAGTTGGTGAACTATCCTGCTGAAAGTAGTTCCTCTCTTTATAAAACAGATCTTGCTGCATGCAACTCACTGGTAAGTTTTTATTGGAATTCACTTTATTCAAAGTCAAGTGACCAAAGGATGGTTAAGTATTTAATTTTATATTAATTTCACTAAGGGACTAAGCTAGTTTGAATTTAAAAGGTAATATGATACTTGTGTAATAACTAGACACTAGAATTTTCATCCCCACCTGAATTACGCCTTTGGTTAGAAATTTATTAAATTAACAGTTAAAAAGTACAAAGCACCATGATTTTGCTATTAACATTTTTCCCTTTATCTGACATTTATCTTTTCTTGCATTATGGTTTTGTTTAGTTCAAAGTGCCAATAGGCTATTATTGTGCTTCCTGATCCTTGTCAAAACTGCTTAATTAATTTTCTTTGCTATTTGACAATGATAGAGGATTTTAATAATATTTAAATAAAATTCCTTAGACCATTGATTTGAATAATATGAATATAGATATATTTAGAAATGATTTGAGATATAAAATGTGAGGTTAGGGTCTTTACATATTAGGTTTAAATGCACATAATTCTTTCAATTTTTTTTCATCACCAAGTAAACTGATATCTGCTGGGAATAGGCATTGTCAAACATCTTTATATGTGATCTGTTTAAACTATTTGAGGAAAACTAACATATTCAGAACGCTTGATCAAGACAAATTCAAGATAACAAAAAAGCCCCCATATTAGGCTCCTGATTTTTTAATTAGACAAACCTTGATAATTTTCTAATTTTAACTCCTTTCAAGATTGTTTTCAGTACAGAAATTTACTGCAAGCTAAATTTCAAGGGTGGGTCCTTTTGAAAGTCCTATTAGAACTCTACCAGAAGATCTCTCTACTATATAGTATTTTAAGGTCATTTTTTCTCCTTGTTTTTTTAAGATGGGAACAGGGCCTTAACTGTTTTTGTTTTTACAAATGTTCCTGGCTATGTGTAAATTTTCTTTTTGTATTTTATAAGCTTTTTAATTTCGCACTCTTGAACAAGTTAAAGAAAAGGATTAGGCTAAATTATCTAGTAGTTTCTTCATGTTTGATTTGTCCTGGCAAATTTGCTCTGGCGTAAACAGGCATATCAAGAATTTCTCCGAAATAGCTATCTGTATGTGCTGTGATTAATTTGAAAAAGGATCTCATACTATATATATTGTAATAAAAAATTACTGAGCTACCAGAATGCATCTGTATTCTGCCAAACAGGATCAAGTAAAGTCCATTGAAAGAAACCTCAATTTTCTTGTGATGTTTGACAGTTCGTCTATCAGTCCATAAAATACCTAATTTGGATGGAAGATTAAATTTCACCCATCTCTTTATATTTATCATTTGATAATATTCGTTTTCATTTGCATTTTTATTTTCAGCTTTTCAAAGATGAAGTTGTTGTAGGTATTGACAAAGGGGGAAACATTAGTTCTAGTCAGTTTGAAGATGATGGACAACATTTTGATTACAGCAGTGAAAAAGTAAGCATTTGTTTTCCTTTATTACTCTTTAGCTTTTTTTAAGCACATGATTGATCATAGCTTTTTATTTTGAAATATGTCTTTCTCCATTTGGCTAACTGTTAGTTCTCTTTCTATCTTTAAATCAGCAATAAGAATAGTTAAAGAAGACTATCTGTTTATGTTCACTGAAATAAATGTCCTGTTTAAACCGAAAATAAGGGCTGTTCATTGAATTCAGGCAATCCAGACTAAAACAAGGTCGAGTTTGTAAAATAGGTGTTTATCTCAAATTTAGTTGTTTTTGTTACCTTCTTTGTAAAAATAATCTTATTCTACTTACCAAAAATGTAGAAATGGCATTTCTCTTTGTACAAAATTGTTATTTATTGAAAAGGTATTTAGTTGTAGCTGCAAATAATCATAGATGCTGCAGTAGCCAATTCCAGTGGGGTTTTCCCAGTAGGCAAAGCCCATATAACATGAACAATCTCAGTTGCCCACTTACATGCAAGCCATGTTGGCATAGTGAATCTTGAATCATATATTGGTCTCCAGTATCCTTCAAATGGCTCACAGAACTGATAGAATGTCTGAATTACCCTTACTACATTTTTTATCTGCCTCAGTTCTAACTTATGATCATAAAGTATTGTAAAGAAGTGAAAATAATCATTGTTATACATCTCTAAAAAAATTTATGTCAGCTTTGCCTTTCACAGAGACTATATGTCATGGCTCTCTAGTCTTTGATCTCTTTGACCATGTTTTTCATTACTAAACACTATCTTTGACCAACTCACTAGATGTAGGCTAACGTAGTAAGGAATAAACCACTGCCCATCCTTTACTTAGTTCCGCCTGTTTCTCCTGAGGCACCCAGGGCATAGAGTATGAGCCGCAAATCTTGCCTCAGTTTTGCTGCTGCAGTGATGTCCTCTCATTCTGGTAGAACAGAGGTGCAGGCTGCATAGATCCCTCTGACAGGTCCAGCACAGTATGTTTCTGGGTCTTCCCCTGCTACAATTTCCTGGTGGTTGCCAGTGTAAACCGGCTTTTGGGAGTCTATGGTCGTCTAAAAGTAGGATGTTGCCCAAACATCTCCATCTTCTGACTCTTTTGATGTAGTATTCTGTGAAAAAACGAATCTTCAAAAGCCAGGACTCTTCTCTCTTGTTCGTGATTCAGGTGCGATAATTCTGCTGGATAGAGTTATGAAAAGCCAGGGTTCTTCTTTTTTGTTTGTGATTCAGGCGCCATGTTTCTGCTGTGTAGAGTAGCATTGGCATAACATTACCGTTGAAAAGGCATAGCTTCAGGAGGAGAGAAAATCTCTGAGATCTCCATATTTGACATAGTTTGTTGAAGGCACCATTTGCCTGTCCTATTCTGGTGAGTACTTCTTTCACTGTTGAGCCAGTATTCTTGATTATACTACCTATATATTTGAACTTGACGAATTGTTCAACATCTTGTTCAAACATAGTATTTAAAATAAAATTAATTTTTTGACCAGAAAAATTTCATCTTCAAATATAAGAAGATGAATGATGTCATACTCGCTGGTTACAAGAATAAATGACGTTAGAGTAAAACTATATGATGACTTCTGTTTCAAATGGTGTTTGCTTTTAACTATATCCAACCAAAAAAACCAAAGGCTTTTTCCTTTGCAAAATACAATCATGGGTGCATCATAGTAATGGCTTATGGTCCATAGTAATCAAAAATTAAAAACACATTTAAAAAAACTGGCACGTGAAAAAATCTGTCCATTTCTTTCTGATGCAAAAATAGTAATTACTATCTAAATCAGTCTGAATAGGAAAATGCTATTTTGTGAATAAATTTAAGGATATTTTCAAAAACAGCCAGAAACCTCTAAAAAGGCTGTTGGATTGAAACAATTACCTATAGAGAGGTTCTCATCATTTTTCTCCATATTAGTCAAAACCAAGTATTATTGTTTTGCCTCAAAAAAGAAAAATTTTTACACTTGAACATGTATATTAGAACCTTGAATGGGATTGACTTCAGATTGACATGCTTCTCATAGCTACTGCAGCGTTGCCTTAGTAATGGGCAAGTGACCTCTATGCACTTTGTTTCCAGTCTACATCATTTAAAACTAGTTGTAGAAGCTTTGCAAGGGCCTCATTAAATTGGAAATTCAAATTAAAAGCAACTAGTGACTGCAGCTGCTACTGTGACTCCTTTCATTTTTCTATCAACTTATAACATGAAGTCAATGCTTGAATATTCTTATTTTTATTAATATTTATATTAATTAATATTGTTATTTATGATCTTATTCGGCTCTTTTTTATTCTGGTTTGGCACCTCTTAATATTAAAGCTAAGAGACTTATTCAAACCTTTTTGCAAGTGTGTTGGGCTCTTCAACTTGCTCAAATTGAAGTTCCATGTATTTTCTTTTGCTCTACTTAACATAGAGTAGAATTTTGCGTCTGCTGGGTACCCATTGAGCGTTTTCCACTAAAGGGTAGGGGATAAAGAACCTCAAAAGCATTCATATTTACGTAAAGTCGATGGATACCCCTCTCCTCTTTCAGTCGTTAAATGAATAAGTGTATCTGATGAAATTTTAATAACCTGTTTTGATGAAACTGCTTCTGAGATGAATGAAATTCGTATTTTTACTAATAGCAAATAAATTGACATCAATAATAACAGGATTGACACTACTAAAAGATGTGTGGTTACATTTTGCAAATTCAAGTCTATCCCAACACTAAACATTTGTCCATATTTCCGTGCATAATTTTCTTTTTTTTAAAGCTAATTGGGAATCAGATTTTGGAAAGAACAGAGAGAAAGCCAAACACAATTTTAGATTTTTCAGGTTAGTCTTTCATTGTTTAATTAAAAATCAGTGGAAGCGTGCTCGGTCCTCTCTTTTTCAGTGAATTTACTTTGATTAGATTATACTAAACAAGAGTAATGACTGGCTTACACCAATTAAAATCTGTTATCAAATTTAATCTTTTGCTTAAACCCTCTCTCATTTGTTACCATTAGGAACACTGAAGGTTCTTTTTAGGAATCAATAAAACAAATAAAGATTGTAGACATTTCCAATAATAATATTATTCACTCTGCGGCCAAAGGGGGTTACGTTGAGCGTCATGATTTTATATATCATATTTTTTTATCATTATAATAATATTTTGTACTCTTTGGCCTAAGAGGGATATTTTTTATTGAAAAGAAAATCATAATAGTACAATAATTCTAATGTCACTCGACAGTCTATTTTAATGAAATATTGGCAGGTCAAAGGCTTAAGATGACAAAATACTGCTTTAAATTTAAGTGTGAAGATTCACACCTGCTTCCAACCTGCTTCCATAGATGTTGTTCTAGATAGAGTCGGTCAAGATATAAATCCACAAGTGGTTCTAATACTTTGGTTTTAATTTTGATTTATAGGTATCCTGGTATTCTTTAAATACCATGTTCTAGATATCCTCCAACCAATTTTAAGGGTCATTGCTTCCTCTTCTAAATGCAAGACACTCCAAGACATCCTTAGACAGGAGTACTATGAAATAATTTTAGTTTAATTTGGTTACTCAAAGTCACAGCATAAGTATATATACTAACAGCAGCGAAAAGTTTCTGCAGAAAATGACACACATCATAGTGGGCTGACTGGGAAGTTTCCAGTACGTCAGAGCAATAGTTTTCCCATAAGCCCGTCGTAGTGCTAAACATTTGTCACTGCACGTGCGCGAAGATGTTGAGTCATGAAGAGAGGTCTAAAATGATTTGTTGCTGTGCTCAAAGAGTTACCTACTGGATCCAATGATAACAGTAATCGGTCCGAGAGTTTATCTTAACAAAGCTATTAGAATACAAAACCATTATGTTGCAGCATTTAAGTTCTCTGTTTCCATGGGCGCCCATAAGTTGAATTTTAGGGGGACTTACCCGGTCTAATCGGCACTTCCATTGCTGTAGAAACTTCAAAAAGAGCTCATTTGATTGGAAACCGAGAGGAATAGTGCCCTTTTTAATAGTTAAAACTAATTGGAGGGCAACCAGCCCCCACACGCTAATGATTTCCCCAATACAAGTTTAAAAAAAAAAGTTGAGAGCTCCATTAAGCCAAACTACTACTACTACTACTAACAACTCACCGCAGCACCTAACCGCCTGAAGCCGAGACAGCTACGCACGCTCCTCCTCCATCCCAATCTATTCAAAGCCTCCCTTTTTACGCCCGCCCATGAAGTTCCCATTTCCTTTAAATCTTTCTTTATTACGTCCTGCCACCCCAGACGGGGACGACCTGCTCTCTCTTTAGCCCTAGACGGTTCGCCGAAAAGAACAATCTTCGGCAATCTGTCATTCTTCATCCTCACAACGTGCCCTAGCCACCTCAACCTTTCTTTCATTATAGCCCTACAGAGCGGTATTGAACCATATTTTTTGCATAGCCTGTTGTTTGAAATATTGTCAGTCAGCCGGGTACCCAGAACAATCCTTAAGTAATTTCTCTGGAAAACATCTAGCAAATGTTCATCCGCTTTTCGGAGCGCCCATGCTTCAGAGCCATATTTCACCACTGTCATCACTGTAGCTTCTAATATTCTTATCTTGGTTTGCAGACTTATCTTCCTATTCTTCCAAACTTTTTTTATTGTGAAAAAACACCTTGAGCCTTGGCTATTCTACTTTTGACATCTTCACTGCTCCAACAATCTTTACTAATAATACCACCAAGGTAAGAGAAGCTGTCCACCTAATCAATCTTGACCTAATCAATCTTTTCATTACCCAACTTCATCTTTTCATCTTCACTTATTCCTAGCCTTAGTGACTTAGTCTTTTTAACATTAATTTTTAAACCTATTCTAGCACCCTGAACTCGCAAAACCTCTAAAGTTTCATTCATTTTGCTCACACTTTCATCTAGGATGCTTAAATCATCAGCATGATCTAAGTCTAGGAGACTTCCTCCCCATTTGATTCCGTTGTCTCCCATTGCCTTTCCTGTGCTCCTTAAGACAAAGTCCATCAAAATAATCCATATAGAGGGGGATAGAACACAACCGTGCTTAATTCCTGATTTAATACAAAACCAGCTGCTAACCTCATTTCCTACCTTAACCGCAGCAGTGCTATTCTCGTACATAGCACTAATCACTTTAATGTGTTTGTCTGGTATACCACACAACGATAAAACCTTTACTACTATAACTCTTCTATCAATAGAATCGAACGCTTGCTCATAATCTATAAAACTGAGGACCAAAGGTGTTCGAAAACTCAGGAACTTCTCAATTATTAGGATAAGAGGGAAAATTTGGTAAACACATCCTCTACCTTTTCTAAAACTGCACTGTTCTTCTCTTAAAACTTTGTCTACGGCATCTCTTAGTCTAAAAAGTATAATATTACTAAGTAATTTACTATCTACAGAGACCAGACTAATCCCTCGATAATTACCACACTCACTTTTATTACCTTTCTTGCAAAGTGGCTTTATTAAGGTTTTCCTAAAATCGTTAGGTACTTCCCCTTTTTCAAAAATCATATTCATAATCTTCAGTAACTTATTTCTAACCTCAGAGCCACCATATTTAAGAAACTCAGATCTTCCAAGCGTAAAACTACCACAAATCACTATCACTAAATATATGAAACTCAAAACGAACAAAAATTAGAATAAATAGCCGAGTCAAATTCAAAACAAGCAAAAATTAAAATTAGTAATGCTGATAAACCCCATGCCTTCTCAAGACCAGAATATAATTTTCGGTTTACTGAAAAGAAAATACGTTTTAAATGTTTTAACTTTTTTTTAGTTAAATAAACAAAAACAAATTTAAGACTTTAAGGAATAAATATCAGTATATTTATATTAAACTGACAATCCACGGTCATTTGCTTCGTTTTTTTGGCTTTTTTTTCAGTAAAGTGACGGCTGGTTGACCTATTACTTTTAACTCCTAAAAAGAACACTCAAAATTTCATTCTCTGTCACCTCCGAAGTATCAAGCACAGTTTCTTCCATACAAAGTGATCTGAAAAAAACATCAAATACTAAAAATTCAAAGAGCCTAAAAACTAACAGTGCTTTTTTTACTGCTTATTTTTATCAATTGTCATGACTAAGGTATAAAAAAAGATATTTTGTTGGTTTTGTTTAGTAAACTTTATTGTTTTATTTTTTTAATGTCAATTTCATTTATATATTGTTTTAGAAGTTGAAGATTCTTTACCAAGTCACAATGAAAAAGTCTTTGGCGTTCCGAACCTTCTTTTGTTTCCTAAACGTGAAGACATTGCTTTGGGTAATTTTCCTGAGTTTTCAGGACCTTGTAAACTTCAACCCGATACCCAGGAATCAGGCGCAACGTCTTTTGACAGTCAGGTATATCTCAAATATATATATATATTATATATATATATATATATATATATATATATATATATATATATATATATATATATATATATATATATATATATATATATATATATACGTTCCTAGAGTCACCCTGAATCTACCCTTCCTTCAGTACCTTCAAAAAGAATTTTTAGCTAAAAAAAAATTTTTTATATGGTTTCTACTAGAATTGGTATGTCCATTAGGTTTGTAGGTGTGTTTGAGCATGATTTATATAAGTCTTATTGGGTTTAAAACCTGATGCTACTTCCTTGTCTAGATTCTGATTGGAGTCCAAAATGGGTGTACTCTTGTTGTACCTGTAAAATTATCTTCTTGCCCATGCAAAAACCGGCTCAGATTCAGTTTGTCATTCGCATACCCAATCAAAGACAAATCACTACCACGCAGAATACAAGTCATAAGTGACTTTGGCTGTGGCTTTACAATACTGTTATTAAAGGCTGTCGGTAACGAAATAGCACCTTGTCTTACCCCCTTTCTTTACTGGGAGAGGGAGATTTCCACGTGGAGAAACAGCAAAATCATATGAGGCTAGTACATTAGCTAGTAGATGAGGCCTAAGTTCCGCTTTTTATTTTCATGCATGTCAGCGAGCGGGGCTAGAATGCAGGGATAGACACCGGTCAAATCCATATCAAATATGATCTCCACGTAGAGAAGCGAATCAAATGCGTGCCTTACATCATGGGCAAATAAAGATGGATCCGTCAATTTCTTCTTTATAATGTTCAACCCATGATGAAAATGGTATACGAGACGGTGTTTGACATGGCACTTCTTTTACAACACTGGACCATATCTTATTTGGCCGTGACCGAACTTCTTCCAAACAAGACGAAATAATCGAACTCTAATGCAGAGAAAGCTGTTTCGCAAAGTCTGCTGTTTAGTATAACTATACAGTTTTTGCAGCCATGCATCGCGCGGCTTATCCGCTTCAATCCAAACTGAAATCCTAAATTCAGCAGAAAAACAAGTATTATGCAAATTGGTTAGTTAACCAACTGGGCTCTTCAATTCCAACTTTTACTCGCCTAATAGGCACTGCTGATCTTTCTGCAAGATAGAGCATGAGTAAGTTCATTACAGTAAATATTCAGCCTAGCTTGATAATCACGCATACGGTATTCGTTTTTGAACTCCGCATCAATAAATCAAACGGTATGTAAATTTTCGCGAGAACTTCATTCCACGCATTCTGGAAAAGATCTCGAGACACCCTGTTTCAACCATTAATATAAAATACAGATTGCTTTTTAGCAAACGGATTAGAAGAAGGACCAATATCACCAATCTGAGCTCCAAAAAAACAAAGAAAAAAGATCTGACGTAAAACTAGAAACACTAACTACAACATCTGCATTAGTCATGGGTGGCGTATGACAAACATGGTCTAAATTAGATGTACTACCTGACGTGTGGATGTAAGTAAAACTATCAACCTTCGGCACAACTACGTAATCATCATCGAACAGGTCAAAAATAATATTTCGGCGATCAGAATCACCAGAAGAACTAAGTGGATCAGTTGGGTCACAATTGAAGTCACCAGTCACGATACAGCCTAAACCGTACTCTTATATTCTTAGCAAGCATTTAGATAAACGATTGGTACTAGTGGCACAAAGTCTCTCAGATCGCTCGTCACGATAGTTTGTGGGCAGATTTATGTTCAACCCAACAAAATTTTGGATTCTAACTGCTAAAAAGTCACTTGCTGCATAAAAAATAGACGAAGGAAAACATGACATCACATAGGCTGCTAGACCACCGTAAGGCCAGCCATAGGACTGAGAGCGGCACGCAGCGACCGAGAATACTTTTTGACTGGTTGATATTTCCAAAAGGCTCAGGCTCAAAGAAGTTGAGCGAAAGTAGTGCTCCTGAATACAAGTTATGTCACATCTAGATGAAAGTCCTTTAAAAACATAGACCGATTTAGCAAATTTCTGTTTAGTTTCCTTGGGACTATCGCATAAAAGATTGAGGTCCCTCGGCTCATTTCTTTATCATACCTTGAGAGGGTGGGTTTTAGACTCATCTTGGTAGGGGCTTAGCACTTTTTACCGCCTTATTAGCCGGACACCTTACGCTGTAGCATTTGTGGCCTTTTTTTTGCACAATATGCAGAACATATCTTTCGTGGGCATATTATCCTTCGTAGAGGTGTGGTAAGAAGCACCACAACAACCTCAAATAGGCGTTAGGACGCAGTCGGATGCTGTTTGACTAACTCCATGGAAGGAAAAACATGAAAGGAAAAACAAATATCTCCTGTGAGAAATTTGAACTCTTCCGCAGGCAACCTCTCATAGTCGATCTGAACTGATACTCCAAGAAAATCTTCAAGATCCCTCCTGGTCCTGAAATACAGCTCCAAGTTACCGAAATCTATTGCCCTTTATGCATTTGGAACAAGGGATTCTACATCAGTATGAGTCGTTTTATGCGAAACCAGTTTAAGGAAGGCAAAAATAGTTTCTCCTTGAGCATGGCAGCAACCACGGGCTTACTAGCTTTCATTTTCTCAACAATCTTCTCAGCAGATGATTTAGATTTGACGTACAGCTTCCACTCCTGTTTCAACTTTCTTAGCACACTGGTTTCCGCTGAGTCGGGACAAACGCTGTCCCAAAACTACTTACGAGCATTGAGGTTCACGAGTGATTTTAGCATTATGAGAACAATAGCATAAGATGGCTGGGGATTGACAACTACTGGATTGGTAAGGTCTGGGACTCTACTCACCGCTGGGCAACATAGGTTCCGCGATTTAGTTGTAGACACAAAGTTTTTAGATATAAACCATTTAGCATTTAAGCTGAAATTAGGGAGTTTTGTTTTTATAATGCTTATAGCAATAGGCTTAAATCTTTTCAAGCCTCTCGTTTGGCTGTTAGTTATTTTTTTTTAATTTGTCAGATTCTTTTTTAATTTTTTTTTGTGATCATCACTACTTTAGGATATATGAATGAGAAAGTCTTATGATAAAGTTTTTGGCTTTTCATCCGTTTTATTTTATTGTAGAAGTTGCAGATACTTCATCAAGTAAGACCAATGCACTTATGGAAGCTTCAAATTCTTGTACTGACTTGCAAAGGAAAAAGTTCAGAAAAGATTTTCAGTGCAATATATGCGATAAAAGATTTCCTTTCCCTTCACGGTTGGAATCACATCAAAGAGTTCATACGAGAGAAAAACCGTTTATGTGTGGTGTATGCCAAAAGAGCTTTACTCACATGAGCAGTTTGAAAGAACATCAAAGACTGCATACAGGTGATAAACCTTTTAAATGTGTGTTTGTGCAAACAGTGCTTTACTCAATCAAGCACTTTGAATCTTCACCAAAGAGTGCATACGCGTGAGAAACCGTTTAAGTGTGATTCGTGCAAAAAGTGTTTTGCTCAATCAGGCAGTTTGTATCGTCACCAAAGATTGCATACACGTGAGAGAGAATGCGAGAGAGAATTTTCTGATAAATCGAATCTGAACCGTTATACAGCAACCCATTGTAGGAAAGGGCATTGTACTTTATAACTTACAATAAAAACCTCTTGCAGAATAGTATTTTTATATAAACAGATTTAAAATTTGTATAATTTGGGGGTATAGTCAAAGAGAAGTATGAAAAGACGTTTGAACCCCCGTATAAAAAAAAGACAAGAAAAAGATATTTATTTTTGTAAATTTTTCTTTCTTTCTCTCTTTTTCGCTGAATTTTTCTCAGTCTCTCTAATCTGTTCTCCTAATTTTTATGATCGTTTTCTATATTCATCCTTTTCTATTGGCTGTTTTGAAAAGGCATTCTTTTTATTTTTACTAACATTACTTATGTAGGGACATGGCCAATTAAAAAGACTTTTGAACCCTCTATTGAATAAAATCAAGACCAGGCTCTGAAGGGTCAGATGTATAGAGGTAAAATTGAACTCATCTCCATAGCAATTCTTGTGCATGAAAACTCATCGATTAGAAAAAGAAATATTGCATCATAATAAAAATATCCAAATGTTTAGTTTGCAATAAAATATTTTCTTGATTAGGCAATTGGTACAGAAACTAAAGAATCTGCAGTTTCGAAAGAATTATTATTAGTAATTGCAAGCATCCAAAAATTTTTCATAAATTTACATCTTTAATGCTACAAAAAAAGATGAAGAGAATAAGAACGCTAGAGAAAAAAGGTGAAAAGAACAAAAAGGCTATAGAAATAGTAATGAATAAAAAAAGAGGAAAACAGATATGTGTTGAAATTTCAAAAGTTGGATCATTTTGCTATGGATCTTTGTGTTTAACTTTCTTAACAATTTCGTTATCATTATTCAAGAGTAGTAATGCAAACTTACAATGATAAATAATAAGTAAATTTTTACTATTTTTTTCCCTGAATAAAAACATACATATCAATTTAAACACAGAAAGGTGTTGTTTTATTTTACAGTAAATCACCATCTTTGCCGGAATATATTGACAGTAATGAACAAAAACTCTGTAAGATGAAGTAAATTTTATAAATCTAGCTAAAAAAAGGTAACAAAAATTAGACAATTCTGTAGCTTATAAGATTAATATCACCTGCTTAAGTAAATATTTATAAGAATGTAAAAGACTAAATAATTTAAAAAGGCATCTTAGTTGATTCAGTTGATTCACCTTAGTTACTGTTAGCTGATGCAGCAGCTAATGAATTCAAGGCTGTGCCTCTGTAAAAACATTTGAAATGCATTAAACTGTGTAAACAAATCAAAGTATTCAAATTCAAACCGTTTTGCAACTGAATTCAATAATTTAATCCAAATATATGATATTACTAAAGAACTTGGATGGTTTTTCCTAGAGAAAAAATAAGCAAAATTAAACATCTGTATTAAATATGAGTATGTGTTTTTGAGGTCCATAACTGAGACACCAGTTTAATTGGGGCTATTTAAGATAAACACTCAAAGGCACCGAACTAGAAAAACTCTTCTAGATATTTCACTTGTTTTGAAGCTTTATCACCCCTAAACCATTCCTTCTTCTGGTTTGTTTTAATTGTACCCTTCCTCTGTTTGTGCCACTGGCTTTTTTTAGTCATAATTGCGTTTGAAGTGTAATAGATTGCTTTGTGTGCTTGCAAGGGAATCTTTTTTTTTAGGTTATTCATTACAAGAACATATTTTGAAATATATCTACGAGATATATTTTAACTATTATCTTTTTTTCAATTAAGTTACAGGCCATTTAGTATTGTTATTTATAGCATTATCTTATTTAATTTTATTATGTTTATCTGATTGAAAATTTTGCTAGTGGATCACCATGTATCCTAGATATGAGTCTTTTAGCTTCTTCATAAGAAATTCAGCTTGATGGACTTACCCTGGCAAAGGCTAGCAACAACACTGCCAAATTAACCCTGAAGGTTGCCTGCGAATTCTTTTTCCTTTTACTCTACTAAATAATTTACTTGTTTTAAATTCATTAATTGATTCGTTCATCTTGGGGAATATTTTTGCTCGTTTTTTTTTAACTAATCGAAAACTTGAAGGCTGACAAAAAAACTTTGTATATTTCAATTTATTATTTTTAAAGTGTTTATCTTTCTTTTTTTCGTGATGTCCTTGTATATCCTTTAAATTAATAAACAGAATTTCCTAGTTTAATTGTTTGACACCAAAAGAGGCTCCCAAGATAAAATATTTACTTGGATTTACTTGGAAATTTTTTTGGATGCAGATTTTTTCTTGGCAGTGTTTAGAGAAAAACATCAGTAGAAACGTGGTTTTACCAACGATTTCAATTCAGGTGGATATCTGCTAATGGGTTCTATTATAGGATTGGTCATTATATGTACTCAGGAAAAACAAAAGTTGTCCAGTAAAACTAAGGAAAAAGTCCAAAAACATTTCCTTTAGAGCTATAGAAATGTTTTTGATACCAAAATGTTTAGGAAAATTTGCTTGATAACATTACCAAAATGGGACATGCAGAAATACGCCTTTTTTTAAGAGAAAAGGGGTATGGGCAGTAGGAATTTAAAGTTCTGCCACATTTCCTGGTCCTAGGAACATCGAAGTCCTAGGACATCGAAAATCACATTAAAACGAAAAAGTTTATCACTTATTACTCTGTTTACCCATTTTTATTTCAATTATGCAAGTAAGTGATGGAATTTATCGATTTTCACGTCTTTTTTGGTCTCCCCAGACTTTAAGTAATAGGAAACGGCCTTTCAAGCCACCATATACCGCACTAATTAAGATTCTGATTTTTCATCTTCCTCTGACCTTGCTTGCGTCGAAATGGGGTACTAAGCGATAGAATTTTCTAATTCTGATGTCGTCTTTGGTTCTCCACAGCCTAGAATTAATAGAATTCGACCTTTCAATTATATATATTTTTTTCAATTATGCACTATATTATTATTTTATAGCAAATGGTATTTTTATCCATTCGGGCCTCGCCTAGGGTAAAAATGGGGTACTCGGTGATGTACTTTTTCAGTTCTGATGTCATTTTCGGTTTCCCCAGACCATACGACTTTTCAACCACCAAATATTGCACAAATATACATTCTGATATTTCATCCCCCTATGACCTTGCTAGGGTGGAAATGGGGTACTAGTAGCTGTAATTTTCCAATTCTGATGTCATTCTCGGTCCTTCCACACTCGGAATAATGGGTAAAAGACCTTTCCATCCTTAAGACTGAAAGTCCCCATTGACTGGAATACAAACATTAGTTTTTCCAAAAGATAAGCGGCAGCAAATGGGTTTACAAGACATGAGACGATTATAATCAAAAATGAAAATGGAGAACAAAAAAAGGTATATATTTTATTTCTCGAAAATGGCTCTATATTTTTTTTTAAAAATTGGTATCATGGGATATTCTTGCATAAAAAAACGATCTAGATAGGTCAGAAGTCTGAGAAAAATCGTTAAGAGCCTTAATTTTGGCTCAAATAATTATGTAAATGACGTCGTATATATGAATACATTCGAAAAGCATACATACATCATATTTGCTTTAGTAGTGGTTGTATCGTTTTAAGTTTCTATGGTGCAGGCAAAATAACACAATAAAACAAATGATTGACAATATATATGTAAGCTGCAAAAATGTTAATAGTGTATCATCAAAATTATAATTACTTAATTTAAACTAGAAAAATACCTGAAAATTTAAAAAAAGTTTTATTTTATGTTAGGTTAAATCCACTTATACAGAGATACGACAGAATAAAAACCAGTAGTCTTACAGTTTACAACGCAACAAAATGAACTTAATGAAATCAAATTACCGGAATTCTATCTATGACGAATGAAACATTACAAAGGAACATGGCTCAGTATAAAATACCAAGTGTAATTAGTCTATTTACAAAAGGCGTTTGAAGCAGTTTCATAATGCCTAGAGAACAAATGAACAACCTATACCTAACAATGGATTACAACAATTCAAAAACATTGAAAAAGAAAAAAAGAAATCTTATGATGCAATCAACTCAGTAAGTGTTACATACAAGTCATTGGGATCCTTCAACATTGTTTGTATTCACTGTGGAGCCCTTCATTTTCCCAAGGAAAGAGTACCATACAAAGGTGATTCATTTGGAGATTGCTGCTTGCATGGTCGAATAGCATTTTCACCACCACAAATTCTAAATGAAATGATTTGCCCTTTTTTAAGACGTCACTTGCTCTCTGAAGAGTTTCATAAACATATTCAAAACTTGAACTCATGTTTTGCTATAGCTTCATTCAACGTAAGTGATCTTCGAACCGTAAATAGTCGTTGATGTATAGATAGTTTAACATGATGTACGAATCCAAACTGCTTAAGCAAAAGCCATGGAAAAAACTTTTTGACGTAAAGATGAACAAAAATGTGCAATGAAATCTATAGTTGGAAAACCAGGCACAGCGATGTCTGGCCGCAAAAACGATATAAATAGGTCAGGAATTTAAGAAAGATTTTGTATTTTTCATAGGGCGGTTGTATCGAACTTCTGGTGGCATCATGACATCAAGAAAAGGCTCAAATTATATGCGGTTAGAAGACAAGTGACAGTGACAATTCATATATAGGAGCCTGTTGCGTACCGGGGCATCTGAACTTATACTCCAAGAAAATCTTCAAGATCTCTCCTGGTCCTGAAATACAGCTTAAACACTGTGGAACGCTCAAAGCTACCGATTTCTATTGCCCTTTATGCATTTGGAACAAGGGATTCTACATCATTATGAGTCATTTTAGGCGAAACCTATTTCAGGAGAGCAATAAATAGTTTCTCTTTGAGCATGGCAGCAACCTCATGCTTACTAGTTTTCGTTTACTCAGCAATCTTCTCAGCAGATGATTTAGATTCGACATACAGTTTCCATTCCTGTTTCAAATTTCTTAGCTCAATGATTTCCGCTGAGTCGGGGCGAATGCTTTCCAAAAACTGCTTACCAGCATTTGTGTTCTCGAGATATTTTGGGAACAACAGGATAAGATGGCTGGGGATTGACAATTACTGGATTGGCGAGGTCTGGTACTCTACACGCCGCTAGGCAACATAGGCTCCGCACTTTAGTTGTAGAAACAAAGTTTTTAAATATAAACCGTTTAGCATTTAAACTAAAATTAGGAAGTTTTGTTTTTATAATGTTTTTAGAAATTGGCTTGCATCTTTTCAAGCATCTCGTTTTGCTATTAATTATTTTTTCTTAGTTTGTCAGATTCTTTTTTTATTTTATTTTTTTGTGAGTATCACTACTTCAGGATATATGATTGAGAATGTCTTATGATAATGTTTTAGGTTTTTCATCCCCTTTTTTTTATTTTATTGTAGAAGTCGCAGATACATCATCAAGTAATACCAATGCACTTATGGAAGCTTCAAATTCTGATATTTACTTGCATAAGAAAAAGTTCAGAAAAAACTATGAATGCAATATATGCCATAAACGATTTCCTTTCCATTCACAATTGGAATCACATCAAAGAGTTCATACGGGAGAAAAACCGTATAAATGTGATTCTTGCCAAAAGCGTTTTACTCAATCAAGTAATTTGAATCTTCATCAAAGAGTTCATACAGGAGAAAAACCATTTATGTGTGGTCTATGCCAGAAGAGCTTTACTCAAATGGGCAGTTTGAAAGAACATCAAAGACTGCATACAGGTGATAAACCTTTTAAATGTGATTTTTGCAAAAAGTGTTTTACTCAATCAAACCATTTGAATAACCATCAAAGATTGCATACAGGTGAAAAACCGTTTAAATGTGATTTATGTAAAAAGTGTTTTACTCAATCAAGCAGTTTGTATTGTCACCAAAGAGTACATACACGCGAGAGAGAATTTTGTGATAAATCGAATCTGAACCGTCATACGTCAACCCATTATAGGAAAGGGCATCCTAGTTTATAATTTACAATAAAAACCACTTACAGAATAGTATTTTTATATAAACATATTTGAAATTTGTATAATCAGGGGGTATGGCCAAGGAGAGGTTTGAAAAGACTTTTGAACTTCCCGTATAAAAAAAAGGAAAAGAAAAAGATTTTTTTTTTCTTTTGTTTCTCTCTTTTGCTCTGTCTTTCTCTCAGTCTCTCTAATCTGTTCTACTAATTTTTATAATCGTTTTCTATATTCATCCTTTTTTATTGGCTGTTTTGAAAAGGCATTCTTTTTATTTGTACCAACATAACTAATGTAGGGACATGGCCAAGGAGAGGTATAAAAAGACTTTTGAACCCCCTATTGAATAAAAATCAAGACCTTTGTCTGAAGGGTCAGATGTATAGAGGTAAAATTGAACTCATCTCCATAGCAGTTCTTGTGCATGAAAAACTTATAGATTAGAAAAAGAAATATTGCATCATAATAAAATATACAAATGTTTAGTTTGCAATAAAATATTTTCTTGAATAAGAAATTTTTACACTAACTAAAGAATCTGCGTTTTTGAAAGAATTATTATTAGTAACTGCAAGCATCCAAAAATTTTTCATAAATTTACATCTTTAAAGCTACAAAAAAAGATGAAGAGAATAAGAACGCTAGAGAAAAAGGATGAAAAGAACAAAAAGGTTATAGAAATAGTAATGAATAAAAATAGAGGAAAACAGATATCTGTTGAAATTTCAAAAAGTTGGAGCACTTTGCTATCGATCTTTGTGTTTAGCTTTTTTAACAATTTCGTTATCATTATTCAAGAGTAGCAATGCAAACTTACAATGGTAAATATTAAGTAAATTTTGACTATTTTTTTCCCATAATAAAAACATTTATATCAAATTAACACAGAAAGGTGTGTTTTATTTTACAGTAAATCACCATCTCTGTGTGAATATTTTGACAGTAATGAACAAAAACTCTGTAAGATGAAGTAAATTGTATAAATCTAGCTTAAAAAAAAGTAACAAAAATTAGACAATTCTCAAGCATTTAAGATTGGTATCACCTGCTTAAGTAAATATTTATAAGAATGTATTAGACTAAATAATTTAAAAAGGCACCTTAGTTGATGCAGTTGATTCACCTTAGTTACTCTTAGCTGATGCAGCAGCTAATGAATTCAAGGCTGTGCCTCTGTAAAAACATTTGAAATGCCTTTAACCGTTTTGCAACTGAATTCAAAAATTGAATCCAAATATATGATATTACTAAAGAACTTGAATGGTTTTTTTTAGAGAAAAATAAGCAAAATTAAACCTCTGTATTATATATGAGTATGTGTTTTTAAGGTCCATAACTGAGACACCAGTTTAATAAGGGCTATTTAAGATATTGCTATGTTGGTGAATTTAAGAAAGAGTTTGTTACTTACTTACAAGTTTTTCATATTTATTTGAATAAAATTTCTGTAATGTATATCAAAGAGGTGAACTCAAGAAAGTGTTTGTTATTTACTAACAATTGTTTCATAATTCCTACATAAAATTTATGTGTTGTGTATCCATGAGGTGAATTCAAGATAGAGTTTGCTACTTACTTAAAATTTTATCATATTTCTTGAATAAAATTCATGTACTGTGTATCCAAGGGGTGAATTCAAGAAAAAGTTTGTTACTTACTTACAATTTTTCCATATTTATTTGAATGAAATTTCTGTATTGTGCATCCAAGAGGTGACTTCAAGAAAGATTTTTTTACTTAATTACAAGTTTTTTATAGTTTCTTGATGGCAATTTCTGTATTGTGAATCCAAAGGGTGAATTCAAGAAAGAGTTTGTCACTTACTTATAATTTTTTCATAATTTTTGGATTCACCTGTTGGATAAACAATACGGAATTTCCATTCAAAGACTTATCAAAAAATTGTAAGTAAGTAACCAACTCTTTCTTTAAATCACTTCTTGTATAAAATAGATAATTTTAATTAAATAAATTATTAAAAAATTGTAATTAAGTAAAAAACTTTTTCTTGAATTCAACTCTAGGACACAGAAATTTAAATAAAGAAATTAAAAAAAAAATGTAAGTAAGTAACAAACTGTTTTGAATACACCTCTTGGATAAACGATACAGAAATTTCATTCAAGAAACTATAAAAAAAATTGTAAGTAAGTAACAAACTCTTTCTTGAATTTGCCTCTTGGATACACAACACAGATATTACATTCAAGAAGTTATGAAAAAATGGTAAGTAAGTTACAAACTTTTTCTTGAATTCACCTCTTGGATACACAATACATAAATTTTATTCAAGAAATTATGAAAAAATTGTAAGTAAGTAGCAAACTCTATGTTGCATTCACCTCATGGATGCACAATGCATAAGTTTTATTCAAGAAATTATGAAAAAATTCGTAATTAAGTAGCAAACTCTATCTTGAATTCACCTCATGAATACACAACATAGAAATTTTATTTAATAAATTATGAAACAATAGTTAGTAAGTAACAAACTCTTTCTTGACTTCACTTCTTTCTTGAATTCGCCTCTTGGATACACTATACAGAAATTTCATTCAAGAAATTATGAAAAAATTGCATGTAAGTAACAAATTCTTTCTTGAATTTACCTCTTAGATACAAAATACATTTTCATTAAGAAAATTAAGAAAAAAATGTAAGTAAGTAACAAACTCCTACTTACTTACAATTTACAAGAAATGTACTTACTTACTTACTTGCAAGAGACTTACTTTCTTATTTACTTACTTACTTGAATTTAAAGTGGAACTTTTTATCTTCATAGAGTATATTCAGAAATGAACTGTAACTTCTTTCCTATCTTCCACGGACAAAATTTAGAACAGAACTTCAAAATTTTTTCACGGGTTTCAGAACTGAAGTGGAATTTTTTTTTGTTTTCATTGGAAAAAATTAGAATTGATCTGTAACTTTTTTCTTTTTTTGAGAAAATTCAGAAGAGAACTTGAATTTTTTTTTAATTTCTTGAATGAAATTTCTATATTGTGTATCTAAGAAGTGAATTCAAGAAGGAGTTTGTTACTTACTTACAATTTTTTTCATAATTTCTTGAATGAAATGTCGGTATTGTGTATCCAAGAGGTGAATTCAAGAAAGAGTTTATTACTTACTTAGTAAGTAACATGAAATGTATGTATAATGAAATTTATGTATTTTGTATCCAGGAGAATTCAAGAAAGAGTCGTTCCTCACTAACAATTTTTACATAATTTATTGAATGAAATATATGTATTTTGTATCCATGAGATGAATTCAAGAAAGAGTTTGTTACTTGCTTACAATTTTTCATAATTTATTGAATAAAATTTCTGTATTGTGTATCCACGAGGTAAATTCAAGAAAGGGTTTATTACTTACTTACAATTTTTTCATATTTATTTGAATGAAATTTCTGTATAGTGTATCCAAGAGGTGAATTCAATAAAGAGTTTGTTCCTTACTTACAATTTTTTTAATGATTTATTGAATGAAATATCTGTATTGTGTATCCAAGAGGCGAATTCAGGAAAGAGTTCGTTACATACTTACAAGTTTTCATAATTTCTTGAATGAAATTTCTGCATTGTGTATCCAAGAGGTGAATTTAAGAAAGAGTTTGTTACATATTTACAATTTTTCATAGTTTGTTTAATGAAATTTCTGTATTGTGTATTCACGAGGTGAATTTAAGAAAGAGTTTGTTGCTTACAATTTTTTCATATCTATTTGAATGAAATTTCTGTAATGTATATCAAAGAGGTGAACTCAAGAAATGGTTTGTTATTTACTAACAATTGTTTCATAATTTCTTAAATAAAATTTCTGTGTTGTGTATCCATAAGGTGAATTCAAGATAGAGTTTGCTACTTACTTACAATTTTATCATATTTCTTGAATAAAATTCATGTACTGTGTATCCAAGAGGTGAATTCAAGAAAGTTTGTTACTTACTTACAATTTTTTCATAATTTCTTGAATGAAATATCTGTATTGTGTATCCAAGAGGCAAATTCATGAAAGAATTTGTTACTTACTGTCAATTTTTTCATAATTTCTTGAATGAAATTTCTGTATTGTGTAAACAAGAGGTGAATTCAAGAAAAAGTTTGTTACTTACTTACAATTTTTTCATAACTTCTTGAATGAAATTTCTGTATTATGTATTCACGAGGTGAATTCAAGAAAGGGTTTGTTACTTACTTACAATTTTTCCATTTTTATTTGAATGAAATTTCTATATTGTGCATCCACGAGGTAACTTCAAGAAAGATTTTTTACTTACTTACAAGTTTTTTATAGTTTCTTGATGGCAATTTCTGTATTGTGTATCCAATGGGTGAATTCAAGGAAGAGTTTGTCACTTACTTACAATTTTTTCATAATTTCTAGAAGTCACCTGTGGGATAAACAATACAGAAATTCCATTCAAGGACTTATCAAAACATTGTAAGTAAGTAACCAACTCTTTCTTGAAATCACTTCTTGGATACACAATACAGAATTTTCATTCAAGAAATTATGAAAAAATTGTAAGTAACTAAAAAAATTGTTCTTGAATTCACCTCTAGGACAGAGAAATTTCATTCAAGAAATTATAAAAAAAATTGTAAGCAAGTAACAAACTCTGTTTTGAATACACCTCTTGGATACACAATATAGAAATTTCAGTCAAGAAAATATAAAAAGAAAATTGTAAGTAAGTAACAAACTTTTTATTGAATTTGCCTCTTTGATACACAATACAGATATTACATTCAAGAAATTGTGAAAAAATTGTAAGTAAGTAACAAACTTTTTCTTGAAGTCACCTCTTGGATACACAATACATAAATTTTATTCAAGAAATTATGAAAAAATTGTAAGTAAGTAGCAAACTCTATGTTGCATTCACCTCATGGATGCACAACACAGAAATTTTATTTAAGAAATTATGAAACAATAGTTAGTAAGTAACAAACTCTTTATTGACTTCAATTCTTTCCTGAATTCGCCTCTTGGATATACAATAAAAAAATTTCATTCAAGAAATTATGAAAAAAGTGCATGTAAGTAAAAAATTCTTTCTTGAATTCACCTCTAGATACAAAATACAGTTTCATTAAGAAAATTAAGAAAAAATGTAAGTAAGTAACAAAGTCCTACTTACTTACAATTTACAAGAAATATACTTACTTACTTACTTGCAAGAGAATTACTTTCTTATTTACTTACTTACTTGAATTTAAGAAAGAGTTTATTACTAACTAACAATTTTTTCATAATTTCTTGAAAAAAATGTATTTGTTGTATATCAAATAAGTGGATTAAATAAAGAGTTTGTTACTCACTTACAATTTTCTCATAAATTTCTGGAATAAAATTTCTGTATTGTGTATCCAAGATGAGAATTCAAGAAAGAGTTGTTACTTCCATACAATTTTTTTCATAATTTCTTGAATGTGCTTTCTGTATATGTGTATCAAAGAATGAATTCAAGAAAGAGTTTGTTACTTTTAATTTTTCATAGTTTCTTGAATGAAATTTCTGTATTGTGTTTCCAAGAGGTGAATTCAATAAAGAGTTTGTTACTTACAATTTTTTCATGATTTCTTGAATGAAATTTCAGTATTGTGTTTCGCTGTAGCATTTGTGGCCTTTTTTTTGCACAATATGCAGAACATATCTTTCGTGGGCATATTATTCTTCGTGGAGGTGTGGTAAGAAGCACCACAACAACCCCAAATAGGCGTCAGGACGCATTCGGATGCTCTGTGACTAACTCTATGGAAGGAAAAACATGAAAGGAAAAACAAATTTCTCCTGGGAGAAATTTGAACTCTTCCACAGGCAACTTCTCATAGTCGATCTGAACTGATACTCCAAGAAAATCTTCAAGATCCCTCCTGGTCCTGAAATACAGCTCACAGTTACCGAATTCTATTGCCCTTTATGCATTTGGAACAAGGGATTCTACATCAGTATGAGTCGTTTTAGGCGAAACCTGTTTAAGGAAGGACAAAAAATTTTATATTTTTGCATTGCAGCCCCCACAGGCGTAATTGCTTTAATTTTATAAAAAATATTATAATCAGATGATTTAGATTTTTCGTACAGTATCCATTCCTGTTTCAACTTTCTTAGCTCACTGGTTTCCGCTGAGTCGGGGCAAACGCTGTCCAAAAACTGCGTATGAGCATTGAGGTTCACGAGTGATTTTAGCATTATGAGAACAATAGCATAAGATGGCTGGGGATTGACAACTCCTGGATTGGTAAGGTCTGGGACTCTACTCACCGCTGGGCAACATAGGTTCCGCGCTCTAGTTGTAGACACGAAGTTTTTAGATATAAACCATTTAGCATTTAAGCTGAAATTAGGGAGTTTTGTTTTTATAATGCTTATAGCAATAGGCTTAAATCTTTTCAAGCCTCTCGTTTGGCTGTTAGTTATTTTTTTTTAATTTGTCAGATTCTTTTTTAATTTTTTTTTGTGATCATCACTACTTTAGGATATATGGATGAGAAAGTCTTATGATAAAGTTTTTGGCTTTTCATCCGTTTTATTTTATTGTAGAAGTTGCAGATACTTCATCAAGTAAGACCAATGCACTTATGGAAGCTTCAAATTCTTGTATTGGCTTGCATAGGAAAAAGTTCAGAAAAGATTTTCAGTGCAATATATGCGATAAAAGATTTCCTTTCCCTTCACGGTTGGAATCACATCAAAGAGTTCATACGAGAGAAAAACCGTTTATGTGTGGTGTATGCCAAAAGAGTTTTACTCACATGAGCAGTTTGAAAGAACATCAAAGACTGCATACAGGTGATAAACCTTTTAAATGTGTGTTTGTGCAAACAGTGCTTTACTCAATCAAGCACTTTGAATCTTCACCAAAGAGTGCATACGCGTGAGAAACCGTTTAAGTGTGATTCGTGCAAAAAGTGTTTTGCTCAATCAGGCAGTTTGTATCGTCACCAAAGATTGCATGCACGTCAGAGAGAATGCGAGAGAGAATTTTCTGATAAATCGAATCTGAACCGTTATGCAGCAACCCATTATAGGAAAGGGCATTGTACCTTATAACTTACAATAAAAACCTCTTGCAGAATAGTATTTTTATATAAACAGATTTAAAATTTGTATAATTTGGGGGTATAGTCAAAGAGAAGTATGAAAAGACGTTTGAACCCCCCGTATAAAAAAAAAGACAAGAAAAAGATATTTATTTTTGTAAATTTTTCTTTCTTTCTCTCTTTTTCGCTGAATTTTTCTCAGTCTCTCTAATCTGTTCTCCTAATTTTTATAATCGTTTTCTATATTCATCCTTTTCTATTGGCTGTTTTGAAAAGGAATTCTATTTATTTTTACTAACATTACTTATGTAGGGACATGGCCAAATAAACAGACTTTTGAACCCTCTGTTGAATAAAGATCAAAACCAGGCTGTTAAGGGTCAGATGTATAGAGGTAAAATTGTACTCATCTCCATAGCAATTCTTGTTCATGAAAACTCATCGATTAGAAAAAGAAATATTGCATCATAATAAAAATATCCAAATGTATGGTTTGCAATACAATATTTTCTTGAAGAGGCAATTTGTACAGAAGCTAAAGAATCTGCGTTTTCGAAAGAATTATTATTAGTAACTGCAAGCATCCAAAAATTTATCCTAAATTTACATCTTTAAAGATACAATAAAAGATGAAGAGAATAATAACGCTAGGGAAAAACGGTGAAAAGAACAAGAAGGCTCTAGAAATAGTAATAAATAAAAATAGAGAAAAACAGATATGTGTTGAAATTTCAAAAGTTGGATCATTTTGCTATGGATCTTTGTGTTTAACTTTCTTAACAATTTCGCTATCATTATTCAAGAGTAGTAATGCAAACTTACAATGATAAATAATAAGCAAATTTTTACTATTTTTTTCCCTGAATAAAAACATACATATCAATTTAAACACAGAAAGGTGTTGTTTTATTTTACAGTAAATCACCATCTTTGCCGGAATATATTGACAGTAATGAACAAAAACTCTGTAAAATGAAGTAAATTGTATAAATCTAGCTAAAAAAAGGTAACAAAAATTAGACAATTCTGTAGCTTATAAGATTAATATCACCTGCTTAAGTAAATATTTATAAGAATGTAAAAGACTAAATAATTTAAAAAGGCATCTTAGTTGATTCAGTTGATTCACCTTAGTTACTGTTAGCTGATGCAGCAGCTAATGAATTCAAGGCTGTGCCTCTGTAAAAACATTTGAAATGCATTAAACTGTGTAAACAAATCAAAGTATTCAAATTCAAACCGTTTTGCAACTGAATTCAATAATTTAATCCAAATATATGATATTACTAAAGAACTTGGATGGTTTTTCCTAGAGAAAAAATAAGCAAAATTAAACATCTGTATTAAATATGATTAAGTGTTTTTGAGGTCAATAACTGAGACACCAGTTTAATTGGGGCTATTTAAGATATACACTTAAAGGCCCCGAACTAGAAAAACTCTTCTAGATATTTCACTTATTTTGAAGCTTTCTCACCCCTTAACCATTCCTTCTTCTGGTTTGTTTTAATTGTACCCTTCCTCTGTTTGTGCCACTGGCTTTTTTTAGTCATAATTGCGTTTGAAGTGTAATAGATTGCTTTGTGTGCTTGCAAGGGAATCTTTTTTTTAGGTTATTCATTACAAGAACATATTTTGAAATATATCTACGAGATATATTTTAACTATTATCTTTTTTTCAATTAAGTTACAGGCCATTGAGTATTGTTATTTATAGCATTATCTTATTTAATTTTATTATTTTTATCTGATTGAAAATTTTGCTACTGGATCACCATGTATCCTAGATATGAGTCTTTTAGCTTCTTCATAAGAAATTCAGCTTGATGGACTTACCATGGCAAAGGCTAGCAACAACACTGCCAAATTAACCCTGAAGGTTGCCTGCGAATTCTTTTTCCTTTTACTCTACTAAATAATTTACTTGTTTTAAATTCATTAATTGATTCGTTCATCTTGGGGAATACTTTTGCTCGTTTTTTTTTAACTAATCGAAAACTTGAAGGCTGACAAAAAAACTTTGTATATTTCAATTTATTCTTTTTACAGTGTTTATCTTTCTTTTTTTAGTGATGTCCTTGTATATCCTTTAAATTAATAAACAGAATTTCCTAGTTTAATTGTTTGACACCAAAAGAGGCTCCCAAGATAAAATATTTACTTGGATTTACTTGGAAATTTTTTTGGATGCAGATTTTTTCTTGGCAGTGTTTAGAGAAAAACATCCGTAGAAACGTGGTTTTACCAACGATTTCCATTCCGGCGGATATCTGCTAATGGGTTCTATTATAGGATTGGTCATTATATGTACTCGGGAAAAACAAAAGTTGTCCAGTAAAACTAAGGAAAAAGGCCAAACACATTTCCTTTTGAGCTATAGACATGTTTTTGATACCAAAATGTTTAGGAAAATTTGCTTGATAACATTACCAAAATGGGACATGCAGAAATACGCCTTTTTTTTAGAGAAAAGGGGTAGGGGCAGTACGGATTTAAAGTTCTGCCATATTTCCTGGTCCTAGGAACATTGAAGTCCTAGGACATCGAAAATCACATTAAAACGAAAAAGTTTATCACTTAATACTCTGTTTACCCATTTTTATTTCAATTATGCAAGTAAGTGATGGAATTTATCGATTTTCACGTCTTTTTTGGTCTCCCCAGACTTTAAGTAATAGGAAACGACCTTTCAAGCCACCAAATACCGCACTAATTAAGATTCTGATTTTTCATCTTCCTCTGACCTTGCTTGCGTCGAAATGGGGTACTAAGCGATAGAATTTTCTAATTCTGATGTCGTCTTTGGTTCTCCACAGCCTAGAATTAATAGAATTCGACCTTTCAATTATATATATTTTTTTCAATTATGCACTATATTATTATTTTATCGCAAATGGTATTTTTATCCATTCGGGCCTCGCCTAGGGTAAAAATGGGGTACTCGGTGATGTACTTTTTCAGTTCTGATGTCATTTTCGGTTTCCCCAGACCATACGACTTTTCAACCACCAAATATTGCACAAATATACATTCTGATATTTCATCCCCCTATGACCTTGCTAGGGTGGAAATGGGGTACTAGTAGCTGTAATTTTCCAATTCTGATGTCATTCTCGGTCCTTCCACACTCGGAATAATGGTTAAAAGACCTTTCCATCCTTAAGACTGAAAGTCCCCATTGACTGGAATACAAACATTAGTTTTTCCAAAAGATAAGCGGCAGCAAATGGGTTTACAAGACATGAGACGATTATAATCAAAAATGAAAATGGAGAACAAAAAAAGGTATATATTTTATTTCTCGAAAATGGCTCTATTTTTTTTGAAAATTTGTATCTTGGGATATTCTTGCATAAAAAAACGATCTAGATAGGTTAGAAGTCTGAGAAAATTCGTTAACAGCCATAATTTTGGCACAAATAATTATGTAAATGACGTCATATTTATGAATACATTCGAAAAGAATACATACATCATATTTGATTTAGTAGTGGTTGTATCGTTTTAAGTGTCTATGATGCAGTCAAAATAACACAAGAAAACAAATGATTGACAAAATATATGTAAGCTTCAAAAATGTTAATAGTGTATCATCAAAATTATAATTACTTACTTTAAACTAGAAAAATACCTGAAAATTTAAAACAAGTTTTATTTTCTGTTAGGTTAAATCCACTTATACAGAGATACGACAGAATAAAAACCAGTAAGCTTACAGTTTTCAACGCAACAAAATGAACTTAATGAAATCGAATTACCGGAATTCTGTCTATGACGAATGAAACATTACAAAGGAACATGGCTCAGTATAAAATACCAAGTGTAATTAATCTATTTAGAAAAGGCGTTTTAGGCAGTTTCATTATGCCTAGAGAAAAAATGAACAACCCTTACCTAACAATGGATTACAACAATTTAAAAACCTTGAAAAAGAAAAAAAGAAATCTTATGATGCAATCAACTCAGTAAGTGTTACATACAAGTCATTGGGATCCTTCAACATTGTTTGTATTCACTGTGGAGCCCTTCATTTTCCCAAGGAAAGAGTACCATACAAAGGTGATTCATTTGGAGATTGCTGCTTGCATGGTCGAATAGCATTTTCACCACCACAAATTCTAAATGAAATGATTTGCCCTTTTTTAAGACGTCACTTGCTCTCTGAAGAGTTTCATAAACATATTCAAAACTTGAACTCATGTTTTGCTATAGCTTCATTCAACGTAAGTGATCTTCGAACCGTAAATAGTCGTTGATGTATAGATAGTGTGAGATGATGTACGAATCCAAACTGCTTAAGCAAAAGCCATGGAAAAAACTTTTTGACGTAAAGATGAACAAAAATGTGCAATGAAATCTATAGTTGGAAAACCAGGCACAGCGATGTCTGGCCGCAAAAACGATATAAATAGGTCAGGAATTTAAGAAAGATTTTGTATTTTTCATAGGGCGGTTGTATCGAACTTCTGGTGGCATCATGACATCAAGAAAAGGCTCAAATTATATGCGGTTAGAAGACAAGTGACAGTGACAATTCATATATAGGAGCCTGTTGCGTACCGGGGCATCTGAACTTATACTCCAAGAAAATCTTCAAGATCTCTCCTGGTCCTGAAATACAGCTTAAACACTTTGGAACGCTCAAAGCTACCGATTTCTATTGCCCTTTATGCATTTGGAACAAGGGATTCTACATCATTATGAGTCATTTTAGGCGAAACCTATTTCAGGAGAGCAATAAATAGTTTCTCTTTGAGCATGGCAGCAACCTCATGCTTACTAGTTTTCGTTTACTCAGCAATCTTCTCAGCAGATGATTTAGATTCGACATACAGTTTCCATTCCTGTTTCAAATTTCTTAGCTCAATGATTTCCGCTGAGTCGGGGCGAATGCTTTCCAAAAACTGCTTACCAGCATTTGTGTTCTCGAGATATTTTGGGAACAACAGGATAAGATGGCTGGGGATTGACAATTACTGGATTGGCAAGGTCTGGTACTCTACACGCCGCTAGGCAACATAGGCTCCGCACTTTAGTTGTAGAAACAAAGTTTTTAAATATAAACCGTTTAGCATTTAAACTAAAATTAGGGAGTTTTGTTTTTATAATGTTTTTAGCAATAGGCTTGAATTTTTTCAAGCCTCTCGTTTGGTTATTAATTATTTTTTCTTAATTTGTCAGATTCTTTTTTTATTTTATTTTTTTGTGAGTATCACTACTTTAGGATATATTATTGAGAATGTCTTATGATAATGTTTTAGGTTTTTCATCCCCTTTATTTTATTTTATTGTAGAAGTCGCAGATACATCATCAAGTAATACCAATGCACTTATGGAAGCTTCAAATTCTGATATTTACTTGCATAAGAAAAAGTTCAGAAAAAACTATGAATGCAATATATGCCATAAACGATTTCCTTTCCATTCACAATTGGAATCACATCAAAGAGTTCATACGGGAGAAAAACCGTATAAATGTGATTCTTGCCAAAAGCGTTTTACTCAATCAAGTAATTTGAATCTTCATCGAAGAGTTCATACGGGAGAAAAACCATTTATGTGTGGTCTATGCCAGAAGAGCTTTGCTCAAATGGGCAGTTTGAAAGAACATCAAAGACTGCATACAGGTGATAAACCTTTTAAATGTGATTTTTGCAAAAAGTTTTTTACTCAATCAAACCATTTGAACAACCATCAAAGATTGCATACAGGTAAAAAACCGTTTAAATGTGATTTATGTAAAAAGTGTTTTACTCAATCAAGCAGTTTGTATTGTCACCAAAGAGTACATACACGCGAGAGAGAATTTTGTGATAAATCGAATCTGAACCGTCATACGTCAACTCATTATAGGAAAGGGCATCCTAGTTTATAATTTACAATAAAAACCACTTACAGAATAGTATTTTTATATAAACATATTTGAAATTTGTATAATCAGGGGGTATGGCCAAGGAGAGGTTTGAAAAGACTTTTGAACTTCCCGTATAAAAAAAAGGAAAAGAAAAAGATTTTTTTTTTCTTTTGTTTCTCTCTTTTGCTCTGTCTTTCTCTCAGTATCTCTATTCTGTTCTACTAATTTTTATAATCGTTTTATATATTCATCCTTTTTTATTGGCTGTTTTGAAAGGACATTCTTTTTATTTGTACCAACATAACTAATGTAGGGACATGGCTAAGGAGAGGTATAAAAAGACTTTTGAACCCCCTATTGAATAGAAATCAAGACCTTTGTCTGAAGGGTCACATGTGTAGAGGTAAAATGGAACACATCTCCAGAGCAGTTCTTGTGCATGAAAAACTTATAGATTAGAAAAAGAAATATTGCATCATAATAAAATATCCAAATGTTTAGTTTGCAATAAAATATTTTCTTGAATAAGAAATTTTTACACTAACTAAAGAATCTGCGGTTTCGAAAGAATTATTATTAGTAACTGCAAGCATCCAAAAATTTATCCTAAATTTACATCTTTAAGGCTACAAAAAAAGATGAAGAGAATAAGAACGCTAGAGAAAAAGGATGAAAAGAACAAAAAGGTTATAGAAATAGTAATGAATAAAAATAGAGGAAAACAGATATCTGTTGAAATTTCAAAAAGTTGGAGCACTTTGCAATCGATCTTTGTGTTTAGCTTTTTTAACAATTTCGTTATCATTATTCAAGAGTAGCAATGCAAACTTACAATGGTAAATAGTAAGTAAATTTTGACTATTTTTTTCCCTGAATAAAAAAATTCATATTAAATAAAAACAGAAAGGTGTGTTTTATTTTACAGTAAATCACCATCTCTGTGGGAATATTTTGACAGTTATGAACAAAATCTCTGTAAGATGAAGTAAATTGTAGAAATATAGCTTAAAAAAAATAACAAAAATTATACAATTCTCAAGCATATAAGATTAATATCACCTGCTTAAGTAAATATTTATAAGAATGTATTAGACTAAATAATTTAAAAAGGCACCTTAGTTGATGCAGTTGATTCACCTTAGTTACTCTTAGCTGATGCAGCAGCTAATGAATTCAAGGCTGTGCCTCTGTAAAAACATTTGAAATGCCTTTAACCGTTTTGCAACTGAATTCAAAAATTGAATCCAAATATATGATATTACTAAAGAACTTGAATGGTTTTTTTTAGAGAAAAATAAGCAAAATTAAACCTCTGTATTATATATGAGTATGTGTTTTTAAGGTCCATAACTGAGACACCAGTTTAATAAGGGCTATTTAAGATATTGCTATGTTGGTGAATTTAAGAAAGAGTTTGTTACTTACTTACAAGTTTTTCATATTTATTTGAATAAAATTTCTGTAATGTATATCAAAGAGGTGAACTCAAGAAAGGGTTTGTTATTTACTAACAATTGTTTCATAATTCCTAAATAAAATTTATGTGTTGTGTATCCATGAGGTGAATTCAAGATAGAGTTTGCTACTTACTTAAAATTTTATCATATTTCTTGAATAAAATTCATGTACTGTGTATCCAAGGGGTGAATTCAAGAAAAAGTTTGTTACTTACTTACAATTTTTCCATATTTATTTGAATGAAATTTCTGTATTGTGCATCCAAGAGGTGACTTCAAGAAAGATTTTTTTACTTAATTACAAGTTTTTTATAGTTTCTTGATGGCAATTTCTGTATTGTGAATCCAAAGGGTGAATTCAAGAAAGAGTTTGTCACTTACTTATAATTTTTTCATAATTTTTGGATTCACCTGTTGGATAAACAATACGGAATTTCCATTCAAAGACTTATCAAAAAATTGTAAGTAAGTAACCAACTATTTATTTAAATCACTTCTTGTATACAATAGAGAATTTTAATTCAATAAATTATTAAAAAATTGTAATTAAGTAACAAAATTTTTCTTGAATTGAACTCTAGGACACAGAAATTTCACTCAAGAAATTAAAAAAAATGTAAGTAAGTAACAAACTGTTTTGAATACACCTCTTGGATAAACGATACAGAAATTTCATTCAAGAAACTATAAAAAAAATTGTAAGTAAGTAACAAACTCTTTCTTGAATTTGCCTCTTGGATACACAACACAGATATTACATTCAAGAAGTTATGAAAAAATGGTAAGTAAGTTACAAACTTTTTCTTGAATTCACCTCTTGGATACACAATACATAAATTTTATTCAAGAAATTATGAAAAAATTGTAAGTAAGTAGCAAACTCTATGTTGCATTCACCTCATGGATGCACAATGCATAAGTTTTATTCAAGAAATTATGAAAAAATTCGTAATTAAGTAGCAAACTCTATCTTGAATTCACCTCATGAATACACAACATAGAAATTTTATTTAAGAACTTATGAAACAATAGTTAGTAAGTAACAAACTCTTTCTTGACTTCACTTCTTTCTTGAATTCGCCTCTTGGATACACAATACAGAAATTTCATTCAAGAAATTATGAAAAAATTGCATGTAAGTAACAAATTCTTTCTTGAATTTACCTCTTAGATACAAAATACATTTTCATTAAGAAAATTAAGAAAAAAATGTAAGTAAGTAACAAACTCCTACTTACTTACAATTTACAAGAAATGTACTTACTTACTTACTTGCAAGAGACTTACTTTCTTATTTACTTACTTACTTGAATTTAAAGTGGAACTTTTTATCTTCATAGAGTATATTCAGAAATGAACTGTAACTTCTTTCCTATCTTCCACGGACAAAATTTAGAACAGAACTTCAAAATTTTTTCACGGGTTTCAGAACTGAAGTGGAATTTTTTTTTATTTTCATTGGAAAAAATTAGAATTGAACTGTAACTTTTTTCTTTTTTTGAGAAAATTAAGAAGAGAACTTGAATTTTTTTTAATTTCTTGAATGAAATTTCTATATTGTGTATCTAAGAAGTGAATTCAAGAAGGAGTTTGTTACTTACTTACAATTTTTTTCATAATTTCTTGAATGAAATGTCGGTATTGTGTATCCAAGAGGTGAATTCAAGAAAGAGTTTATTACTTACTTAGTAAGTAACATGAAATGTATGTATAATGAAATTTATGTATTTTGTATCCAGGAGAATTCAAGAAAGAGTCGTTCCTCACTAACAATTTTTCCATAATTTCTTGAATGAAATATCTGTATTTTGTATCCATGAGATGAATTCAAGAAAGAGTTTGTTAATTGCTTAAAATTTTTAATAATTTATTTAATAAAATTTCTGTATTGTGTATCCACGAGGTAAATTCAAGAAAGGGTTTATTACTTACTTACAATTTTTTCCTATTTATTTGAATGAAATTTCTGTATAGTGTATCCAAGAGGTGAATTCAATAAAGAGTTTGTTCCTTAATTACAATTTTGTTAATGATTTATTGAATGAAATATCTGTATTGTGTATCCAAGAGGCGAATTCAGGAAAGAGTTCGTTACATACTTACAAGTTTTCATAATTTCTTGAATGAAATTTCTGCATTGTGTATCCAAGAGGTGAATTTAAGAAAGAGTTTGTTACATATTTACAATTTTTCATAGTTTGTTTAATGAAATTTCTGTATTGTGTATTCACGAGGTGAATTTAAGAAAGAGTTTGTTGCTTACAATTTTTTCATATCTATTTGAATGAAATTTCTGTAATGTATATCAAAGAGGTGAACTCAAGAAACTTAGCAAACTCTGTCTTCGGTCGCTTTCTAAAAACAGTCTTCCATAAACCCCAGATCAGCCGTCTCACCAAAGCACGAATATACTCTGCTTCGGTTGCCAGCATTATGCTCTATTCTGCTGAGACTTGGTCGCTGACTCAGACACAGACGCTGAAGGTAGATGCCATCCAGGCGAAACACCTCCGAAAAATAGAACGCTCCCGATGGCCCGACAGGGTACGAAATTCAGAAATCCTCAGGTCCTTCAAACTCCCACCCCTGTCCGAGCAGCTTGAGTCTCGCTCACTGCGTTGGTATGGTCATCTGCTCCGTCTGCCTGCTCAAACACCCGCCCGGCTCATCTTCGATTTCGACCCAGCTGCAAACGGCTGGAGGCGTCCTAGGGGAAGACCACGCACCAGATGGGCGGACGTCATCCGTGATCGGCTCGCCTCCAGAAACATCAACCCGGCTGAAGTGACAACCCTCGCCCTTAACCGACCACTCTGGAGAAGACTGACGGCGCTGACGACTGGTTCCCTCTACGCTGGCGACGCTGCCGAGCAAGAGCTTTAAGTAAGTAAGTAAGTATGAACTCAAGAAATGGTTTGTTATTTACTAACAATTGTTTCATAATTTCTTAAATAAAATTTCTGTGTTGTGTATCCATAAGGTGAAATCAAGATAGAGTTTGCTACTTACTTACAATTTTATCATATTTCTTGAATAAAATTCATGTACTGTGTATCCAAGAGGTGAATTCAAGAAAGTTTGTTACTTACTTACAATTTTTTCATAATTTCTTGAATGAAATATCTGTATTGTGTATCCAAGAGGCAAATTCATGAAAGAATTTGTTAATTACTGTCAATTTTTTCATAATTTCTTGAATGAAATTTCTGTATTGTGTAACCAAGAGGTGAATTCAAGAAAAAGTTTGTTACTTACTTACAATTTTTTCATAACTTCTTGAATGAAATTTCTGTATTATGTATTCACGAGGTGAATTCAAGAAAGGGTTTGTTACTTACTTACAATTTTTCCATTTTTATTTGAATGAAATTTCTATATTGTGCATCCAAGAGGTAACTTCAAGAAAGATTTTTTACTTACTTACAAGTTTTTTATAGTTTCTTGATGGCAATTTCTGTATTGTGTATCCAATGGGTGAATTCAAGGAAGAGTTTGTCACTTACTTACAATTTTTTCATAATTTCTAGAATTCACCTGTGGGATAAACAATACAGAAATTCCATTCAAGGACTTATCAAAACATTGTAAGTAAGTAACCAACTCTTTCTTGAAATCACTTCTTGGATACACAATACAGAATTTTCATTCAAGAGATTATGAAAAAATTGTAAGTAACTAACAAAATTGTTCTTGAATTCACCTCTAGGACAGAGAAATTTCATTCAAGAAATTATAAAAAAAATTGTAAGCAAGTAACAAACTCTGTTTTGAATACACCTCTTGGATACACAATATAGAAATTTCAGTCAAGAAACTATAAAAAGAAAATTGTAAGTAAGTAAAAAACTTTTTCTTGAATTTGCCTCTTGGATACACACTACAGATATTACATTCAAGAAATTGTGAAAAAATTGTAAGTAAGTAACAAACTTTTTCTTGAAGTCACCTCTTGGATACACAATACATAAATTTTATTCAAGAAATTATGAAAAAATTGTAAGTAAGTAGCAAACTCTATGTTGCATTCACCTCATGGATGCACAACACAGAAATTTTATTTAAGAAATTATGAAACAATAGTTAGTAAGTAACAAACTCTTTCTTGACTTCACTTCTTTCTTGAATTTGCCTCTTGGATACACAATACAGAAATTTCATTCAAGAAATTATAAAAAAAATTGCATGTAAGTAACAAATTCTTTCTTGAATTCACCTCTAGATACAAAATACAGTTTCATTAAGAAAATTAAGAAAAAAATGTAAGTAAGTAACAAAGTCCTACTTACTTACAATTTACAAGAAATATACTTACTTACTTACTTGCAAGAGAATTACTTTCTTATTTACTTACTTACTTGAATTTAAGAAAGAGTTTATTACTAACTAACAATTTTTTCATAATTTCTTGAAAAAAATGTCTTTGTTGTATATCAAATAAGTGGATTCAATAAAGAGTTTGTTACTCACTTACAATTTTCTCATAAATTTCTGGAATAAAATTTCTGTATTGTGTATCCAAGATGAGAATTCAAGAAAGAGTTGTTACTTCCATACAATTTTTTTCATAATTTCTTGAATGTGCTTTCTGTATATGTGTATCAAAGAATGAATTCAAGAAAGAGTTTGTTACTTTTAATTTTTCATAGTTTCTTGAATGAAATTTCTGTATTGTGTTTCCAAGAGGTGAATTCAATAAAGAGTTTGTTACTTACAATTTTTTCATAATTTCTTGAATGAAATTCCTGTAGGCTATTGTGTATCCAATACGTGAATTCAATAAAGAGTTTGTTACTTACTTACTATTTTTTCAGAATCTCTTGAAAAAATTTCTGTATTGTGTTTCCAAGGGGTAAATTTAATAAAGAGTTTGTTACTTACAATTTTTTCATATTTTCTAGAATGAAATTTCAGTATTGTGTTTCCAAGAGGTGAATTCAATAAAGATTTTGTTACTTGCCATTTTTTCATAATTTCTTGAATGAAATTTCTGTATTGTGTATCCAAGAGGGGTGTTCAAGAAAGAGTTTGTTACTTGCTTACAATTTTTTTTATAATTTTTTGAATGAAATTTCTGTATTGTGTATCCAAAAGGTGAATTCAAGGAAACGTTATTTTACTTACTTACAATTTTTCATAATTTCTTGAATGAAAATTCTTTATTATGCATCAAAGAGGGGAATTGAATAAAAGGTTTGTTACTTACTTACAATTTCTTCATAGTTTTTTGAATGAAATTTCTGTATTGTGTATCCAAGAGATTCAAGAAAGAGTTTGTTACTTACAATTTTTTCATAATTTCTGGAATAAAATTTCTGTATTGTGTATCCAAGATATGAATTCAAGAAAGAGTTAGATGCTTCCATACAATTTTTTCATAATTTATTGAATGTGTTTTCTATATTGTGTATCTAAGGATGAATTCAAGAAAGAGTTTGTTCCTTTTAATTTTTTATAACTTCTTGAATACAATTTCTCTATTGTGTATCAAAGAGGTGAAGTCAAGAAAGAGTTTGTTACTTACTTATAATTTTTTAATAATTTCTTGAATGAAATTTTTGTATTGTGTATCCAAGAGGTGAATTCAAGAAAGGTTAGCTTACATGCGCGCACGTAAGCTAACCTAACCTATGGTTTTGATATTTCCGAGGTGCCTTCCCAGTGGCACTGCTGACATATATAACCGATCTAACCTAAATTCAACGTAACGACGCTTGCGCCACTCTAAGTGAACCTAGATTAACCCAACTTTTTGCATGTCTCTCTCACTATGTGTGTGTGTCTGAGCGGGTGTGCTGCCAGCTATAATCTATATAACCTAAATTCAATTCACTCTGAGTCTTAGATTTTTACGTATCTTAAAACGACATGAAATATGCTTACGGCTTTCCCACTGGTAGTCTATGTCCGGTTACCGACACTAGCTAGTTTATTGCATGTATTAAATCAGAAGATGTTTTCCGTGAAACTCTTGCAGTTTCTACAAGAATGAATGGATTTTTATCCAACATCAAAATCAAATTTAATTTTCATTGAATACTTTTCAGTTAAACTTAAAACACACTGAAAAATAGTTCCCGTGAAACAATTACAGTTTCTATAAAAATGACTAAATTTATGCCCAACATCAAAATCAAAATCAATTTCCATTTAATGCTTTTCTTTTAATCTTAAAACACGCTGAAAGATGCTTCCTGTGAAACTATTGCAGTTTCTATAAAAATGAACGAATTTAAAAATCAAAATGAATTTATATTTAATTCTTTGCATATAAACTTAAAATACGCTAAACGAAGGTTCTCGGGAAACTATTGCAGTTTCTATAAAAATGAATGAATTTTTATCTAGCATCAAAATCAAAATGAAAGTATACCCCACATCAAAATCAAAATGAGTTTCCATTTAATGCTTTTCTTTTAAACTTAAAACACGCTGAAAGATGCTTCCTGTGAAACTATTGCAGTTTCTATAAAAATGACCAAATTTCAAAATCAAAATGAATTTGCATTTAATACTTTGCATAGAAACTTAAAATACGCTAAAGATGGTTCTCGTGAAACTATTGCAGTTCCTATAAAAATGAATGAATTTTCATCCACCATCAAAATCAAATCGTTTAATCAGACTATAAAAGATTGTGTACAAACTTTTTCGATAATTTTAAGTTGATTGTCTTTCTCGTAGCCTTTATGATTGATATCTTTTTTGTTGTATTTAGGCCAAAATATTTGTTTTTCTGTACAAACCAGTTGTAAACGAGACTGTCACTGCATGATATCTTCTAATGCTTAAAAAGGGTACTTCAACCCGAGATATGAAAGTCGGGCCCTACTGGGGTGTTCCCCTTTTCTTTAATTTATGAGGATTGGCTTTTGTTTTTAACTTTAACAAATAGTCTAAAACCTAGTAAACTATATATATTTGGATACAGAATTAAAACTAAACTACCTTTCGTGCGTAATTAGTTTTCAGCATTCAGTTTTTGGAGTTTTGGTAAGTAATACCGAGGGTTGATCTGATTAGCCGCTCATTGCATCAAAACCTTTGTGAATTTTTTCACATGGTACAAAAAAAAACTATTTTAGACTAGTACAATGCGATGTTTTGTTTTCTGTCAAGGCACAGAAGAGATTCATATGACCATGGCGACGAAGTGTTTATAGATTTGTTAGTCTTTAAAAAGACCGTTGGATAGTCATGGGGGTGATGGGTGTTATAAAAACTGATCATCGTTCATCATCCACTTGGTGTGATCCCAATCTATATCACGGATTTTGTTGTTCTTCTTCTTCCTGGGATATCTTATACATATATTCTGAGAAGGAATATTTATTGGCACCCATCTGATAAACAATCGAACCTCGTCCTCTGGGTTGTGTATTTTATTCGGTAATTTCTCACAATTAAAATCTTCCAAGTTGAATATTGGTATATAAGATTTGCATTTGTCGATTAAAAATTTGTCAGTGGGTACATTTCCTTTCGCGTATAGTGCTGTTACATAAAAAAAAACTACATATTTCTCTAACTTCCTCTTGTACCACGGATAGATCCTTCCCTTCATCATAGAATGGGGGTATCACTCTATCATATAAACCTAGTTTGTTTATGACGCATAATGTATTGCGCCACATGTCTCTATTGTACGCATATATATTGTAGTTGTAATTAGTTTTCAGCATTCAGTTTTTTGGAGTTTTGGTAAGTAATACCGAGGGTTGATCTGATTAGCCACTCATTGCATCAAACCCTTTGTGAATTTTTTCACACGGTACAAAAAAAAAAAACTATTTTAGACTAGTACAATGCGATGATTTGTTTTCTGTCAAGGCACAGAAAAGATTCATATGACCATGGCTACGAAGTGCTTATAGATTTGTTGGTCTTTAAAAGACCGCTGGATAGTCATGGGGGTGATGGGTGTTATAAAAATTCATCATCGTTCATCATCCACTTGGTGTGATCCCAATCTATATCACGGATTTTGTTGTTCTTCTTCTTCCTGGGATATCTTATACACATATTCCGAGCAGGAATATTTTTCGGCACCCATCTGCTAAAAAATCGAACCTCGTCCTCTGGGTTGTATATTTTACTCGGAAATTTCTCACAATTAAAATCTTCGAAGTTGAATACTGGTATATCAGATTTGCATTCGTCGATTAAAAGTTTGTCAGTGGGTACATTTCCTTTCGCGTATAGTGCTGTTACATAAAAAAAACTACATATTTCTCTAACTTCCTCTTGTACCACGGATAGATCCTTCCCTTCATCATAGAATGGGGGTATCACTATCATATAAACCTAGTTTGTTTATGACGCATAATGTATTGCGCCACATGTCTCTATTTTACGCATACATATTGTAGTTGATATGGCAGTGATAACAAGAGACTTCTCTACGATCTGTAGTCAGCAATAAAAATGCACTTTCAAAAATAACCCCACATGATGACTTCTTCAAGCCAATGAATTCGCAATGGAAAACACCATACATCCTTGAAGTTAGCTTTTCAAACTATACAAAATTGTAATTCGGACCTGTATTTTATACTCAAAGATTGAATATATTAAGCTCTGACCCGGAGATTTCAATCTCGCATATCCATATCGAGTACGATTGCTAGAGCCGTAAGAATTTTTCTTTTGAAAAAAAAATAGAATTGATCTGTAACTTTTTTTTTCTTTGAGAAAATTCAGAAGGGGGGTTGAACTTTTTCTTCACTTTATTGAGAAAACTCAGAATTAAAGAGGAACTTTTTATCTTCAGAATAGAACTTGAACATTTTTACACCTCTTTGAGAAAGTGCAGAAATAAAGAAGAACTCATTATCTTCATGGCGAATCTTCAAAATCAAAGTATAACTGTTTATATCTTCTACTAAAAAAATTTAGAACAGAACGTTATGGATGTTCTTATTTCTGAAAACTATAATCCAACTTTATATAAAAAAAATCAAATGTTATTAATAAAATCAGATGTATTTTAAAGTGGGATGTCCATATTTCTGAAAACTAAACCCCCAACTTTATGAAAAAATCTACAAAAATGTACCCAATTATTAAAATCAGATGTATTTTAAACATGTATGTTCTTATTTCTGAAAATTAAAACCCAACTTTATTAGAAAATGAAATATTATTAATAAAACCAGATATACACCTACGAAAGGTTAGGATATCTACCTCAAAAAAGTGCAAAATAGCAAACTATACATCCCAAATCATGAGTTTCATGCAATATACACCTACGAAAGGTTAAGAAATCTAAATATAATGTATAAAACATTAAAAAAGCTAGATGCATGATCAGTTGGGTCTCGTAAATAGAACTATGAATGGAAGCATTAGTAACCTTGACATTCAACGATGATGTTGTCAAGTTGATATTTAACCTTCCAAATCAGCTATAAATGACGATTTTTCTCACATGGTAGTTTAGCTATCGATGCAAGTAGGAATAGTAACAGAATTTCGACTATGGGTGCCGAACTGGAACAAACCCATTCTATAATCCACTTTAAAGTATATTTTTAGATAAAAAATCAACAGTTATAATGGGCTTTTCAAGTGATGAATAGGTTATATCGTGGGGGGCTAGGATATAAACTATATTCTAAGAATCTCTGGACCCTTTGAGTAATGGGAGTATTAAAAAAGCCAACGAATTTTATTTGAAATCATAAAAATACTGCTTTTAGAAACGAACATTCACAGACCAATTGGAAATTTAGCATAACAACACTATAGGATACTTCTTTGCATTGTTTAACTGAGCATAGCGCCTCACATCTCTTTCTTTAAATAGAAGTGAATGTCTATCTTTTTCTTGTGTTTTATAAGCATACTTATCTGTTTTCTTGTAGCACTCGAATCTTAGAAAATGTGCAAGGGGGTATTTTCATGGTGTATTTTGCTATGACTCACATTGCTGTCAGGGGTGACATCCAACTTTGCCCACTTTTGCTGGGGGGTTTCATCAACAACATCCTAAAATAAAAATAATTTTCAGTTTTCTCAGTAGGTAGCTAGCAAGCTTAAAGACCTAAATTTCAAGCTACTTAAACACATAAAGAAAAGAGCGGAAGTCCTAGATGGAGGCTAAACCAAGCGTATTTTTAATATGATACTCTCTAAATTAAAGCTGTTTATACTTTTAAAAAAGCTTCCTATTTTAATTAAACAATACATCTCTTAACCTCTGAAAAGAGGTAAGGTTCTTAATGCATATCACATCTTGAATCACATATTTTATGTTATTACATTTATAGCTATGTTCACTATAATATCCCATAGCCTATTGCATCGAGGGCCAAGAAAGGCTTTGATCCCTCACAGTGGTAGCTACTCAAGGAAGAATTTGAATAAGTAAATGTTAATTGTTACAATTCTAGTATCTGATATATACATATTTACATATAAGTATAATATAAGTCAATGATGACTTAATTGCAGCAGAAAATGGTATTCTTTTTATTATAAAACAAGGAAAAATTTACTCACCAGTATTCGCTTGGAATTCTCCATATCACTATCAGTGCAAATAATTAAACAAAAAACCAAAAAATCTATTTCTGTTATTTGTAGTGCTTTAGAAATATTTAAAAAAAGCTTAAAAAGTAAAATTTTTTTGGGGGGGGAGGGGGGTTCAAACCCTTCCCCCCATGGATACGACCATGCTTTAAAACAAAGTAAAAAAAAAACATTGGTACACCCATGAACCCCTCTTTTCCTCTCAGTAAATTTTTCTGCGCTCATGCTGGTAGTATATTGGTTTACCCTTAAACCATAACTTCAAAATAATAAATAAATAAAATACATTTACTACGCGTAAATCTTAATTATCATTAAATAAAAAAACAAGTCTTTTCAACTAACAGTAAGGAGCAGCATTAAAACTTAAAACAAACAGAAATTATTACGTATATAAGGGGGAGTTCCCTTTCGTCAGTACCTCGCTCTTTGCGCTAAAGTTTGTTTGTTCGAATTCTTCAAGAATGAACCCTAAATCACCAGTGGTATTTAATTAGAATAAATAGCTCTTTTGAAAGTACTAAAAAAAAAACTTTATCGTGAAGAGCAAGGTTCTGACCAGGGGGCAAACCCCCTCATATAGGTAATAATTTATGTTCGTTTTAAGTTTTAATGTTGCTCCTTGCTTTCAGCTGAAAAAACTTTTTTTATTTAAGTTCCGATCGCTTTTTAATTAATGCTGGGAAATTCAGAGCCCCCTCCATGGAAAGATCCTCCCACCTAATCCCCAACCCCCCTACACTAGAAAAAATCCCCCCTGAAAACGTCTGTATGCTTCCCAATAACCAATACTATATGTAATTAATTAAAAAAACTTTTTCTACAAAATAAGTTTTTCAAAGAAAAGTAAAGAATTCCATTAAACAAAAATTGAGCAAAAATAAAATCAAATAATCTACCAAGCGTGAAACTACCACTAATCAGCATCTATAAATAAATGAAACCCAAACCGAAAAGAAATTACAATAAATAATCGAGACAAACTCAAAACGAGCAGAAATTAACATCCGTGGAGGGCAAACCCCCCATGCCGTCCCAAGGCCTGGGGTGGGGGGTGGGGGTTAGGTGGGAGGATCTTTCCATGGAGGGGGCTCTGGAATTCCCAGAATTATTTATAAAGCTTCCTATGCTAATTAAACAGGTCATGTGTTTCAATTTTAGTAAATATTCAAAAAAGAGAGGCAGGTTCACTTCGATTTTGGCTCATCGTGCATGAAAAATTAAAACAGAATTTGCATATTAGTTTCGGCACATTTATTCCGGATATGAAGGTTCGCCCCCTCCTCAATACCAAGCTCTTTACGCTAAAGCTGTTAGCACTTCCAAAAAAAGCTTCCTATTCTAATTAAAAAGTCCCTGTTTTTTTCAAATTTTAGTAAATATTCAAACAGGGCAGGCAGGTTCACCATAAAATATTCAAATCGCTTCACATCCTCATACCTGAAAAGGGTGTTTTTCCACTATCTGATAAGAGCATGTTTACACATTAGTTCAATATAGGTCAGTGAAAACTTGATGTAACGCAAAATGGATTCTTTTAATATAACATAAAAAAAATATACAAATATGTACTCTCTTAAAATTCTCCATATTTGAATATTCAGAGGAAATAATCTATTTTACTCTTTGAACGAGTTATTCAAACTGTGAAATGCTACAACACGACAGTATATTTTATAGGCAAATTAATATAACATAAAAAAAATATATACTCACATGTACTCTCTGAAAATTCTCCATATTTGAATATCCAGAGCAAATAATCTATTGTACTCCTTGAAAGAGTTATTCAAACTGTGAAGTGCAGTAACCCAACAGGCTATTTTATAGGAAAAATATTTTTTTTCTTTTAATTCAAACACAATCCCTTGTCAAGTAATCGAAAAATCTCTTTATATATTATGTTATAGGCAATACTGGTTTAGAAAAAATAGAATAGTGACATAATATCACTTTATCGACCCTCAAATTCCATTTAGGTTGCCGCATATGGTGTACCCACAGTATTTCCATACACCTATTAGCCCACAAACCTGTCTGGTTGGCCCAGAAACCTGTCTGGTTGGCCCAGAAACCTGTCTGGTTGGCCAAGACAGGTATTTCCATTTAGGTGTACCCACAGTATTTCCATACACCTTTTAGCCCAGAAACCTGTCTGGTTGGCCCAGAAACCTGTCTGGTTGGCCCAAGAGAACCTATTTGGTAAGTCAATGAACTGGTTAAATTACTTTTCATGAAATTCATTTGTATATTTTTGTAGGTTTCATATTCTCTATATATCACTGTTCTTGGTAAGTCAATGAACTGGTTAAACTACTTTTTTTTGTGAAAATCAATGTGTATTTTCTTGTCCCTTTTCAATCTATTACACTTTTGAACATATTCTTGTAGGGTTTAATGTAGGGTCTGGATCAGCACTACTTGTAGGGTTGAATGTAGGGTCTGGATCAGCACTACTTGTAGGGTTGAATGTAGGTGTGAAAGTGTGCATGGTCTTGTAGGTTTTCTTGTAGGTTTCGGATCAGCACCTAAGATACTACTATCAGCACTCTAGCTAAAGTGTGCCACAAAGAATGATCCTTCCCAACAGATATTTTTACCATACAGCTATCCAAAGTGATGTTTAAAACTGAGGGGGGGGGACTCACAGTTAGACCTAGCAGAGCTCTGACTTGTTTCATTACCAACCTAGACTTCAAATTTAAGGTATTGTTATGATAACCTGCTTTCCATTGTCAAGATGCAACCCTCTAATCTAAAGGGACTGGCAGCTAGGCCTGCTGGCAGCAGTGGCCTGTACCTTAGCTCAAGCCTGCACCTTAGGTCATACCAGCTCATATGCCCCCAGGGCATAACTTACAACCCTTGCCCATAGGGCTGTGGGGGGTTGTCATCCTCAAAGACATAGTTTCCTAAATAAAACTAAAATAAAAAACTTATATGCACCCGGGGTATAACTTAATCCTTGCCCTGAGGGCTCTGAGGGGGGGGTTATCATCCTCAAAGACATAATTTCAAGAACTTTCAACTACGTTTAACCATACGGCTATCTCAAAATTTTGATTGGATGTGTTCGGGGAAATGGTGGGCGTGGAAAGGGTGTTAGCTGCCTTCCAATCACTTTCAACTATTAAAAAGGGCACTAGACATTTCAATCGAATGAGCCCTTTTCGAAGTTTCCACGACAAGTCCTTCAATACAGAGCGCGCTGGTGCTGAAAAAAAAATAATACATTGTGCCAAAATTGTTCTTTGCTTAAGCAGCGCCCTTGCGCTATGATTACTTTGTTAATTGGGCTGGAAAGTTGCAGAGGTACCGGCAATTAAAAGTAAGATATAAATAATTACCTTCTTGCTGTATTATCATGAGTCTATTGGCCTGCACCTCCGTACCTGTACTGTAGGGTATATAATTGATAGTAGAGAGGGGGGCGCTACTCCGAACAGTACAAAATTCGGTTATCAAAAGAATGTATCTCCGAACAGTACACCAAATATGGGCATGGAGTCATTAGGGAGAGCACGTGGTTAATGGGGTCAATGACCTCTTTTTCCAAGGTCGATATTGTTGTTTTGGCCAAGTGCACGCTCTCAGCGAATGTCAAGGTCGATTTATTTGTTGTTGTTGTTGTTTTTGGCACGCTCGAGGTGAATGTCATGGTGTCCAGAAATAGTATTTGTTGTTATTGTTGCTCGAGTCAAAGAGTTTCCCGGAAACAGTTAGATCACGTGTTTCCTTCTCAGCCAAGCAGAGGGCTTGTTTACATAGTAGTGGCGGAGTGAATATAAAGAATGTATTTTCGTTATAGTTTTATTAGTCTGTGAATAGAATTCAAGGAGTGAGAAGAAGAACAGTTTGACTTTACTCATTTGGATATATATTTGTGATGGCGATGAGTGGAATGTTTACCCTATTAGAATTTGATAGTGGAGTTGATGATAATTGTACAAGATCACCAAACATTGCTGTTGAAATTACGAAAGGATCACATCTTTGTCTGGAATGGTATGAAGTATATGCAAGATATGTAATATCCTTGAGCAAATTTAAAATGGAAGATCAATTATGTTTAGCCGCTAAAGTTGATATAGCACATGTGAATAGACTTCAATGTGCTTTAAGTGCAATGGTGAAACATATTGAAGACAATAAACAGTATCGTTAATTGTACATGCTCTGTATTATTGATGTTGTTGTAATTATTCAATAAAATTGTTTCGAAATCGAAAATGTTCTCTTTCTTTTCTGGTTAGGGCTAACGAATCAGGGTCAGTCTAGAGTCAGCAGTCGGAGTGAAAGGATTGAAAAATGAATAAATTTGAGAAAGAGAGAATTAGATCAAATCTAGTGTTTATGGAAAAATATTTTGATTTTGGACGATGTTTTTCTCAAGTTATCTCTTCAACGCAGGATATTCTCATGTCAGGGAACTCTTTACCATATAATGAGGAGTGATTCCCCCCCATTGGACTATTGTATGAAACTTTTAAAATGTGACTCAAATGCTTATAGTCAATTTATTGATATATTAATTGAAACAAAGCTGAATCATATTGTGAATATACTATTGAAAATATTACCAATGAATTCAACGTAGATGTCTCTCCCCCTACTTTAAAAAAACTAACGGTACATAGTTACTCCTCGCCTCCTCATTTCTCTCTCTGTGACTTTATCTATTGTAGAGGATTAGTTTCGTTTTAGCTGTGAGTGAGTTTACACCGGTAACCAAAAAATGTTCTATATATGTCCATTTTGCATGTACACTCTTGGCAGTTGGAATTGTACTATTATTGATGACTATAGTGAAAAGTGTAAATTATGTAATCCTTGTAAATTACATAGAGGCTATGCAGTACAAATTAAAGGATGTAATTCATGTCTTGAGGAGGTGTGTGACTCTCATCCTAGAGGGCACCTGTGCTCCAATTGTCACTACGATAAATGTGATCAGTGGGAGAATACTTACCCCGCTATGATTGGAAAGAATCCCAAACGTGATTTTAGTTTATTTCTACGAGATTGGTATCGTCGTGGATTTAAATTATTCTGGGAGGAGGAATCTGGTATACGATTCAACTGTTGGGGTAACAAGACAATTTGGTTTCTACGTCATCGCTGTGATGACACCACCTACTATGACTATAAACCAAGTGATTTTTATTTGGCAGTTACCGAATGTGATTCACCATTTGAAAACATTGTATGTGATATTGCTTTAAATAGACAGATTGAAACTCGTGAATTTCATAATATGAATGCAAATAGTATCATTGACTATACAAAGAGATATGACAAGAGTGAAGCTACATTGTACTGTAGAAAATGTGACCCTGACATTGCAGTACATCAGGATCAGTACACTGTGAATTCAGATAATCTACCTGCACTAGTTGTTGTCGACAAATACCTAGTAGTGGACGAAATCTAAAGAGTATAAAAGTCGTTTTATCATGTATATAATTTTTTTTTATTAATAAACAATTTCACAAACATTTTTTAAGCACTTTACTCTTAGGGCACTAAACTCAATACTATATAGGTCTGAGAGGATATTTTACACTAGGAAGTCGTTCAGACGGGGATTGTCACTATAAATGTGGAGAAACTGCTTGTAAATATAGTCACGACATCGGAACACAAAATATAGTAGTGCATGGAAACCGCAGCTTTTAGTAGTTAGATCCTGAACCTTCTTTCGATTTTGAACAATAGTTTTCCCACTGCTTTTAATATAGTTGCTGATGTGTGGTGAGTAGAATGTATAGGGTAGACCAAGAAGATAAAAAAATTTAATCGCCTTCATTCTTTGAAAGATTCACAGCCAATGACCCGTCAGCACAGTCGACGGACTGCTATTAACAATAATTAAGGTATTGTTGACACTATGAATTTTTCCAAGATAGTCTGAGGGCAGACAATATG
>NC_142806.1:66400261-66434974 GCF_049724085.1 Artemia sp. Qi Xiang Cuo | reverse complement strand
AAAAATTGAGCAGGCTAGACAAAAGAGCAAGGAACGGTATGATAATGATATTACATTAAGGGAAGATCATTGAAATAACAAACCATTGCTGACTTTGGATTTAGTTATCTACTTGATTGTTTGAGATTCGTCTCTTACTATTTCAAAGAAGAAAAAGCCATAGGCGTTTTCCTGTTTGTTATCATATAGCATAGAATCAGGGTTGCAGCGGTAGCTAGCAACTTAGTCCGGGTTGCAGCGGTAGCTAGCAAATATAAAAACCCATAGTTCCTAACAAAGGAGTCAGATCAAAACAAAAAGTACACCATCAGAACCGCCTTGTCCAAAAGCCCTGTATAGGAAACTTTCTGTCCCTTGGCTTGAACAGCAAGGGGAATATATTGGCTTGAAAATCAAGAAAATTGACTTTAACCACGTTATTCTCCCCAAACGGGATATTTTTTTCTTTTTTTTTCTTTTCCACAGATAGCTTGGCGCTGGAACATCGTAGAGGGTTGTTCAATAGCTCATTTTGAAGGAAATTAATTGGGTTAAAAATCTATAGTAACTAGAATAAATTATTTCTAAAAGAGAATAAATTTTTCCACCAAAAACTGTATTTTTGATGTCTTTTCACACTGCAGTCTTTCAAACATAATCGTATACCAGCGGTAAGATTTGAACCCACGCCTCCAAAGAGACTGGTGGCTAACACCAGTGTCTTGGACCACTCGGCCAGGCTGCCTCTCATAAATAAATATATATGTGAATTTGGGTTGCAGCAGTAGCTAGCAACCTAGTAAGAGACGATCAGTCCCATGCTAAGAAATATAACAAAACTCCTAAAAATAGAGTCAGATCAAAACAAAAGTACATCATTAGAACTACCTTGTCTCAAAGCCTACTAGATAAATAATGAATGTCGTCATAGCTTTATATTAGAGCTATGACGTGAATAGAAAAACACGAAATGATATTGTTGTTTCTGATGACGTCATGAAATAATATCATTGCGCCATGACGTCAATAAAATCATTAAGCCGTGACGTCATAATTACTACTTAAGAACGACAAAGATGTAAATTCTCTCAGTCCTGATTAGAATAATGGTTAGATCGAAGCAAGCTATACGCAATTTGAAAAAACAGTACTACACAAACAACAGAGATAGTATCTTGAAAAGAGAAAAGCAAAGGTATTCAACCGACCAGGCGCATCGAGAAGTAAAAATTGAGAGAGCAAAACAAAGGTATTCAACCGACCAGGCGTATCGAGAAGTAATAATTGAGAGAGCAAAACAAAGGTATTCAACCGACCAGGCGTATCGAGAAGTAATAATTGAGAGAGCAAAACAAAACAGCAAGATGTGTTATCCCAATGATGTAGTTTATAGACATGCAAAAATTGAGACAGCCAAACAAAAGATCAAGGAACGGTATGGTAATGATGAAGATTACAGAGAAGCAACAATTGAGCAGGCTAGACAAAAGAGCAAGGAATGGTATGATAATGATAAAGATTACCGAAACAAACATAAGAAAAAAGTTGCTACCAGAATAATGGGTAGATACTGGGGTGACAAAAGCTATAATGAAAAAATTAAATTCTCTGCGAGGTTGTACCGAAGAACGCATAAGGACAAAGGGAAAAATTACATTCAGATACAATAAAGAACGAACTGTTGCGTATACTAACTTGCATAGGCAACCGGGTTGCAGTGGTAACTAGCAACCTAATAAGAGACGATCACGTCTGATGTTAAGAAATATAAAATTACATTAAAAAATATAGTAAAGATCAACCTCTAGCCTATTTGAATTTTAAATGAAACGATTTTAATTCATTGTTAAATAAAGGATCGATATATTACTACTTAAGAACGACAAAGATGTAAATGTTCTCATTCTTGATTAGATAATGGCTAGATCGAAGCAAGCTATACGCCAGTTGAAAAAACATTACTACACAAACAACAGAGATATTATATTTAAAATAAAAAAGCAAAGGTATTCAACCGACCAGGTGTATCGAGAAGTAATCAAAAAAAACAGCAAGATGTGTTATCTCAATGATGAAGATTATAGACATGCAAAAATTAAGACAGCCAAACAAAAGTTCAAGGAGAGTTATCACAATGATGAAGATTACCGCATCAAATATAAGAAAAACCAAAAGCTAAGGTATTCAACCGTCCAGGTGTATCGAGAAGTAAAAATTGAGACAGCCAAACAAAAGATCAAGGAGCGTTGTATAAATGATAAACTTTATAGAGAAGCAACAATTGAGCAGGCTAGACAAAAGAGCAAGGAACGGTATGATAATGATGAAGATTACCGAAACAAACATAAGAAAAAAGTTGCTACCAGAATAATGGGTAGATACTGGGGTGACAAAAGCTATAATGAAAAAATTAAATTCTCTGCGAGGTTGTACCGAAGAACTTATAAGGACAAAGGGAAAAATTACATTCAGAAATACAAAAGGATGGCAAAAATGCAGGCTGATCTTTGTAAATTGAGAAACATTTTACGCATGTTTTACCGGGATCACGAAAAGTATTCAAAATTACAGATTAAAATTCTCTTTGAAAGAGCGGATGCTGTTGAATCCGGATTGCAGCGGTAGCTAGCAATCTAGTAAGAGACGATCACGTCCAATGTTAAGAAATATAAAAATCCATAGTTCCTAACAAAGGAGTCAGATCAAAACAAAAAGTACACCATTAGAACCGCCTTGTCCGAAACCCCTGTAAAGGAAACTTTCTGTCCCTTGGCTTGAGCAGCAAGGGAAATATATTGGCTTGAAAATCAAGAAAATTGACTTTAACCACGTTATTCTCCCCAAACGGGATATTTTTTTCTTTTTTCTTTTTTTCTTTGTATCCAGAGATAGCTTGGCACTGGAACATCGTAGAGGGTTGTTCAATAGCTCATTTTAAAGGAAATTAATTGGGTTAAAAATCTATAGTAACTAAAATAAATTATTTCTAAAAGAGAATAAATTTTTCCACCAAAAACTGCATTTTCGATGTCTTTTCACACTGCAGTCTTTCAAACATAATCGCATACCAGCGGTAAGATTTGAACCCACGCCTCCGAAGAGACTGGTGGCTAACACCAGTGCCTCGGACCACTCGGCCAGGCTGCCTCTCATAAATAACTATATATGTGAATCTGGGTTGTAGCAGTAGCTAGCAATCTAGTAAGAGACGATCAGTCCTATGCTAAGAAATACAAAAACCCAAAGCTCCTAAAAATAGAGTCAAATCAAAACAAAAGTACATCATTAGAACTACCTTGTCGGAAACCCTACTAGATAAATAATGAATGTCATCATAGCTTTATATTCGAGCTATGACGTGAATAGAAAAACACGAAATTATATTGTTGTTTCTGATGACGTCATGAAATAATATCATTGCGCTATGACGTCAATAAAATCATTACGCCGTGATGTCATAATTACTACTTAAGAACGACAAAGATGTAAATTCTCTCATTCTTGATTAGAATAATGGTTAGATCGAAGCAAGCTATACGCAATTTGAAAAAACAGTACTACACAAACAACAGAGATAGTAACTTGAAAAGAAAAAAGCAAAGGTATTCAACTGACCAGGCGTATCGAGAAGTAATCAAACAAAACAGCAAGATGTGTTATCACAATGATGAAGATTATAGACATGCAAAAATTGAGACAGCCAAACAAAAGATCAAGGAACGGTATGGTAATGATGAAGATTACAGAGAAGCAACAATGGAGCAGGCTAGACAAAAGAGCAAGGAACGGTATGATAATGATGAATATTACAGAGAAGCAATAATTGAGCAGGCTAGAAAAAAGATCAAGGAGCGTTATCATAATGATAAACTTTATAGAGAAGCAACAATTGAGAAAGCTAGACAAAAGAGCAAGGAACGGTATGATAATGATGAAGATTACCGAAACAAACATAAGAAAAAAGTTGCTACCAGAATAATGGGTAGATACTGTGGTTAAAAAAGATATAATTAAAAAATTAAATTCTCTGCGAGGTTGTACCGAAGAACGCATAAGGACAAAGGGAAAAATTACATTCAGAAATACAAGAAGATGGCAAAAATGCAGGCTGATCTTCGTAAATTGAGAAACATTTTACGCATGTTTTACCAGGATCACGAATAGTATTCAAAATTACAGATTAAAAATCTCTTTGAAAGAGCGGATGCTGTTGAAAAGTCGGCTAGAAATGCTTTGGCAAAGCTTCATAGTAATATCCAAAAAAAATGTTGTCAGTTTAATGAAAAGCTTCCAAGGTATGGATTGGCAACTGCGGAACAGTTTATAGATGCAATAGAAAATGTTCGACAACACAGTGAATATAGGGAGGCTTACTTCTTAGAAAATTTGTATATTAATTTTGGAAGGAGCAATTGCAGTTTATGTAGCAGCAATAAAAATATATATACAAGCATACCTATCAACAGCGAAGGAAAAGCAATGTTTTTCAATTATGGCGAAAACGAGCCTGTTAGGGTTATTTGTATATGTGTTTGTAAGACTAATGATTTAGAACAAATTCCTGGAACACCGACCCAAGAAAAAAGTATTTCTAACTGTGTTTTAAACAGTTTTCTTAGTTCTACTGAATATTTGGCAAAAAATTCTCTGTGTAGTAGAACAAACTGTCCTGAAAAGTACGAGACAACTATTGAAAAATGCTCTGAATCTAGATCTGACAAGGAAATTATGATGGCTGAAGTCACCTATAACAATCTGAGTAAACATTCAAAACCAAAAATTGGGCAGCAGGTTACTTGGCAATGTCACCCTGATATCTGCAAGCTCTATCCGACGGATATTGAATTATGTCAAATTCTTTTTGATATCCTTGAAAATAATATAGCATTAAAATTTTCAACTGACAAAGTGGTTAATTTCTACCTTGGCGGCTTGGATTATTGTGAAATCAATTACAGGGACACAAGAAAGCATGGGCATTCGTTATACTGTAGCCCAAATGAGGGATGTCAGAGCTATTTGCGTTCTCTAAGGGCACTAGCTCCACATTTTCCTGTCTTGAACTGTTTCATTAATAGCGTATATAAGGCAGTATCAAAATGTAAGATTATACAACATATTAATCTACTAAAAGTCAAGGGTTCGTACAAGGAACTAAGTCATTACATAGAAGAAGTGTCAAGTAGACTCTGTCGTAATAATAGTCAAGACTTAATTTACGGTGATAGCAATATTAGAGTTTCTGTGGATGAAAATACAATAATAAAATTATTTGGTGAGAGCCTTGATAAGGTAGCTAACATCAGGGATGTATACCCCACAATGCATTGTGACAGTTGTGAGCAGATAAAGACAAAATACCAATTGAAGAGTCTAAGATCCCTTTCAAATAGGAAAGGTTTTGATGTAATGATGGCCACGATTTTAGAACACCTACAAATGGACATACCCAAAGATGACAGAGAACAACTAATTCAATGTACAGGTTGGAAAGAGGATGTCATAGATTCATTCTTTGTCTGTGATTACTGTGCTGGGAAAATGTTGAAAAGTCAGGAGAATGTCCGATCAGTATTAAATAACCTTCATATAGACTGTACACCGGAATATATAAAGTGTTTAAATAATTTTGAAATGGCAATGATTCGATTTGTAATGCCTTGTCTTACGATCGTCAGATTATGGAAAGTAACTGCATTGAAGAGACCTAGAACAGAACTTGTTGACGCTCTTAAGGGTAGAATAGTATATCTGCCTGTTGATGTGCAAGCAAATGCAGATATTCAGCCTGAAAAACTTCTTAACATTGATAGTTTTGTAGTCATTGTCAATGGTCAGCCTACTTACAACAAGAATGTTTGGACTGCACGAATAGATCTGAGAAAAGTCCATGAAGCACTGTTGTGGTTAAGAGAGAACAACAGTCTCTATAAAACAATACATGCATACACCCTAGAAGATTTAAATAAAATACTTGAAGCACGTCTTGCTGAAAAAGCGGTTGGTGTTGATAATTTACCTGAAATACCGGAAGCTGCAATCCTTCAGAAACTGACAGAAAGCGCAAAATCTACATCGGTTGAACATTTTTCTGTCCAGCCTCTCAATTCAGCGGTTCCAAAAGACTTCATTGAAGATTTTAAGCAGATGAAAGATCTTGGTACTGACCAATTTCAAATCAAGAAACTAAAAGGTGAGAGCGAAAACTTTTTTCAGGAAGAACTTGATCTAAAAGTGTTTCCAAATCTTTTCCCGAAAGGCAAATATGGCTTGCGTGACAAGGCAAGACCATTTCGGATTAGGAATGCAGAATATTTTTAATCAAGGCTTCTTAGCAGACATACTAAGTTTCGTCTTGACAAACAGTTTCTTTTTCACAGCTTCCAATTGCAATAATTCTCTTACATGTTTAATAGCGTCGGTCATTTGTTGCGGACTGTTAAACCAAATCAAAATGATCTTAAATTTATAGACTGGCTTCATTCCCGTGATGTAGAGATGGAAGCGACTTTGTTTTCTGTTCAATCAAAAATCAGAGGATCTCAGCAGTATTTTCAATCTCTTTCCTATAAATTAAAGTCAATGATTGAACAATTGGGTCCACCAACTTTGTTTCTGACAGTTTCATGTGCTGAGTGGTACTCTCCTGAATTTATTGACTATTTACGGACTGTCCATAAGAACTTACCTGGTGTAGCAAAAATGACCCCAGCAGAGTTGACGTTTCTAGATCCAATTGCAGTTTCCATGCACTTTGACAAAAAATGGACACCTATATTTAATGAGCTAATTTGTTCAAAGACAAATCCTTTGTTTGGTAAAATTAAGGATCATTTCTGGCGTATCGAGTATCAGAAACGAGGTGCGCCTCATGTACACTGTGTGTTGTGGATTGAAGATGCTCCTATTATTGGGAAATCAACAGCGTCTGAAGTGATTCAGTATATCAATAGTATTATAACTTGTGGAATACCAAATAGATTGACGAGTCCAACTCTTCACAAACTGGTCAAAGACCATCAAGTGCACCGCTATAATAAATACTGTCAAAGAAAGTATAAGAGAAAAAGAGGAAGATGGGTTACGTATTGTAAGTTTGGCTTTACTCGTCTTACAAAGGAACGAACAGAATTATATGACATCCTTGACTGCTTGGCTCATGGTACAAAACGTAAAAAGCCAAGAAAAAGAATATATCATCTGCTTCGAAGAGATGACGAGCGTTATATAAATGACTATTCTCCTGCGTTACTTATTGCTAATCAAGCAAACATTGATGTTCAATATATTGGCCATTTGGGCTCTAAATTACCGTATTACATTACCGATTACATGACAAAAGCAGAGAGTGTCGAAATAGAAGCAATGTGGGAGTAAGTAAATAATGCATGCAAAAGTCTTGGTCAACGAACTATGTCCTACTTGTTGAAGTCCATAAAAACCCGTCAAGTTGGAGCAGTTGAAGCTGCTGATAGGCTTCTTGGTACTAAATTGTATAGTATTTCTAGGCAATTTAGATATATTGACCTTGCGAAAAAGAGCGAGGTGAAGAGGACACTGAGAAGCTATGAGGAGCTTGAAAAGCTTGCTAAAAACGATCCACAGAGTAGTGATTTGTACATTGCCCACTGGGTTATTGATATCTACCCTAAAAGACCGGAACATATGGAAAATATTAGTCTTTTTCAGTTATTGTCTTGGTATGAACGGGAGCGTAATGGTACTGATGATAATATGATGTTAACTGACGGGTCCTTCTACCTCAGAAAAAGGCTTTTTAAACCGTATATCATACAGCACAGAAAGATAAACCCATTTGAAACTGACGAGAAGAAATATGCTTACTATGGAGATCTTTTAAAATTGTTTAAACCTTGGAGAAATGAAAATGAACTAGTAGTCAGTGGAAATAGCAACTACAAAACCTACTTTGTTGAAAGTGTAAACTATCCCGACATGGTAGCTTACCAAGAAAAATTTGTTGTTAAGAGGAAAAGCGATATATAATTTGAAGAAAGGGTCTGAGAACGTGCAAAAGAAATTCTGAAGGCAGAAAATATTGATGAAAACATTGAAGATGACCCAGATAATGCAATTCAGGGAGGAGTCATTGACAGAGCAGCAGATGCTATGGAGGATTTGTTAGACGCAAAAAAACAGATTTTAAATGGTGACACCGAAGACAGGTTGAAAAATGATTATGAGTCGCCCAATATTGATCAAAAGAGAGTTGTTGACAAAATTTTAGACTCAGTTACCAAGCGCAATGGTGCAACATCTTTGAAGTTGATTGTATTTGGATGTGGGGGTACAGGAAAATCTAGGGTTATCAGTGTCGTGAGAAGACTACTTTGCAACAAGTTCAAGAATGAAGATTGTCCCGTTGTAGTTATGGCACCTACTGGTATTGCTGCACATAGCATAAATGGTTTAACAATACATAGTTGTTTAAGTTTAGCTATTGATCAGGAAAACACCACAAAATACACACCTCTCTCCACTGAAAAATTTCATACTTTGAGAAAGACACTTAAGGAGACAAGAGTTTTTATTATTGATGAAATTTGTATGGTTTCGTCTCTTCTTTTAACCTACATTCATTTAAGACTATCAAAAATATTGGCAGTTGATTTGCCAATGGGCAATGCTAACTGCGTATTTTTGGGAGATTTTCTTCAATTAAGACCAGTAAGTGGTAATACAATAAAGAACGACACCTTGCCCATGTTAACTGAAGCATAAATAGGTATTATGTAATTTCTATCAGTATCATGGCTGTAGAGATGGCTGAAACCTAGTCCGGGTTGCAGCGGTAGCTAACAACCTAGTAAGAGACGCTCACGTCAATGTTAAGAAATATGAAAACCCATAACTCCTGAGAAAAAGAGTCAGATCAAAACAAAAAGTACACCATTAGAACCGCCTTGTCCAAAACCCCTGTATAGGAAACTTTCTGTTATTTGGCTTGAACAGCAAGGGAAATATATTGGCTTGAAACTCAAAAAAATGACTTTAACCACGTTATTCTACACACACCGAATATTTTTTTTCTTTCCCTTTTCTTTTCTTATTACAGATAGCTTGGCACTGGAACATCGTAGAGAGTTTTTCAATGGCTCATTTTAAAGGAAATTAATTGGGTTATAAATCTTTGGTAACTAAAATACATTATTTCTAAGAGAGAATAAATTTTTCCACTTAAAACTGCATTTTTGATGTCTTTTAGTACTGCAGTCTTTTCAAGGATATTTGATTTTTGTACATAAATCATAATTGTATACCAACGGTAAGATTTGAACCCACGCCTCCAAAGAGATTACATTAAAAGACAATTATTGGTTCGGGTTGCAGTGGTAGCTAGCAACCTGGTAAGAGACGATCACGTCCAATGTTAAGAAATATAAAAACCCATAACTCCTAAGAAAAAAGTCAGATCAAAACGAAAAGTACACCATTAAAACCGCCTTGTTGGAAACCTTTGTGTAGTAAACTTTCTGTTATCTGGGTTGCAGCGGTAGCTAGTAACCTAGTAAGAGACGATCACGTCCAATGTTAAGAAATATAAAAACCCATAGTTCCTAACAAAGGAGTCAGATCAAAACAAAAAGTACACCATTAGAACCGCCTTGTCCGAAACCCCTGTATAGGAAACTTTCTGTCCCTTGGGTTGAACAGCAAGGGAAGTATATTGACTTGAAAATCAAGAAAATTGACTTTAACCATGTTATTCTCCCCAAACGGGATATTTTTTTCTCTTTTCTTTTTTTTGTATCCAGAGATAGCTTGGCACTGGAAAATCGTAGAGGGTTGTTCAATAGCTCATTTTAAAGGAAATTAATTGGGTTAAAAATCTATAGTAACTAAAATAAATTATTTCAAAAAGAGAATAAATTTTTCCCCCAAAAAATGCATTTTTGATGTCTTTTCACACTGCAGTCTTTCAAACATAATCGTATACCAGCGGTAAGATTTGATTACATTAAAAGACGATCACTGAAATAACAAACCATTCCATACATTGGACTTAGTTAGGTACTTGATTGTTTGAGGTGCGTCTCTTACTATTTAAAAGAAGAAAAAGCCGTAGGCTACTTCCTGTTTGTATTTTATAATAAAGAACGACCTCTTGCCTATACTAAATTTTATACGCCACTTAATTATAGTAAAGGTTATTACTAATTTAAACTTCAACTCTAACTAAAACTCTAAGCTAAGACTCTAAGCTAAAACTCTAAACTCTTAACTAAAACTAAACTAAACTTAAACTCTAACTAAAACTCTAAGTTATGACTCTAAGCAAAAAACTCTAAACTCTTAAGTAAAACTAAACTAAACTAGAACTCTAACAAAACTCTAAGCTATGTCTCTAAGCTAAAACTCTAAACTAAAACTAAAGTAAACTTCAACTCTAACTTAAACTTTAAGCTAAGACTCTAAGGTAAAACTCTAAACTTTTAACTATAGCTAAACTAAACTAGAACTCTAACAAAACTCTAAGCTATGTCTAAGATAAAACTCTAAACTCTTAACTATAACTAATGTAAACTTCAACTTTAACTAAAATTTTAAGCTAAGACTTTAAGGTAGAACTCTAAACTCTTAACTATAACTAAACTAAAATAGAACTCTAACAACAACTCTAAGCTAAGACTCTAAGGTGAAAACTCTATCCTCTTAACTATAACTAAACTAAACTTTTCCTCTAACTAAAACTCTAATCTAAGACTCTAAGGTAAAACTCTAAACTCTTAACTAAAACTAAACTAGAACTTCAATAAAAACTCTAAGCTAAGACTCCAAGCTAAAACTATGTTTTATTTTTTAGTTTTTACTTATTTTCGCTTGATTTGGGAAAATTGGCTCCAACTTTACCCCCAGGCTTTTGACGAAATTAAGCTACTGGCAGCGTATGAGGCTATTTCTTGTTTTGTTGAATTGAAAAGGGACAAAACTGAATCACAATATCAATATGATCAAGAATTGTTTACAAGTCAGGTTGGCCGAGTGGTTAAGGCGCTAGACTTAAGATCTGGTCCCCATACGGGGTCGTGGGTTCGAACCCCACACCTGACAATTTTTTTTATGTACTTTTTTTTCTTGCATCATGTCTTATGATTTCACTAAATAACTTCTGTAAAAGGATTTATGCAGAACCTAAATTGTTATGGCTTTTAATAGATTAAATTAAAAAAAACTAGTTTTTTTAACTGAAAGTAAGGAGCGACGGGGGCTCGGGTGACTCTTTGGGGCCCAGGGGCACTTGGGGTCCGAGGGGGGCCAGTGGGCCATTTGGGGAGCGGGGGGGGGGGGGGGGCCGGGGCCCTACCTAACCTAACCTGAAAGTGTGATTTCAGAGAAATTCTTTCACCATTTAGGGTTAACTTACCTTTTTAGGGATGAGCATTTAGTGTTCTCCTACATGCTGAACCTGAAAGTGTGTTCAATGACATACTGGATCTGAAAGTGTAATTTCAGAAAAATTCTTTAACCTTTTAGGGTTAACTTACCTTTTTATGGATGATTATTTAGGGTTCTCCAACATGCTGAACTTGAAAGTGTGTTCCCTGGCATGTTGAATCTGAAAGTATAATTTTCATGGCGATGGACTATTCTAAAGAATAAAAACGTCTCAGGCTTAAGATATTTATTGCTTAAACATATTTTAAAACATTTGAAAAAATACATAATGACATATTTTAAAAAAAAACTTAATCCATTTGATATGAGGAAGAGCAAGTTTAGGTCTTTGGATATCTGATGCATTTTTCCATGTCAGGCATCTTTTACGGTATCCATTGAGCGAAATATCTAACTTCATCTTCTGGTTAATGTACTGAATGCAGGTATTTCTCACATTTGAAGTTTTCTAAATTGGATAATGCTATGTTTTTAGCACATTTTTTTAGTAAGAGTTTATCAGTTGTCACGTTTCCCTTAACATAAACAGGTTGCATACCGAAAAAACTGCATATTTCCTGAATTTCCTCTTGTACATGTTTTATTTCATAGCCATTTTCATTATGTGGTCTTCTGGTTTTAACGTAAAAGCCATTTCGATTTATAAAATTTAGTGTTGGACCCCATCTGTTTTTCTCGTACTTATACATATTGTATCTGACGTTCCATTTATAGCTATGAATTTCACGTCGTTGATTGTCTAGGAGTAAGAAAGCTGCTTCGAAAATAATTCCTGTTGAGGAATATTTAAGACCAATATATTTTGTGTCAATCAAGCCAAACATTATTATATCTGAAAAAAAGGGCTTAAATTAAATAAATATGTAATGTTTCTGAGACTCTAACAAATACAGCTAACTCTTTTAGAATAAACTGTGAAGGAGGGAGTGTTTTCGAAGATCCCAACTTGAAAACTGTGAAAGTGATGGACAAATAAGTAACGTTTTACATTTCAGCATCCGCCCCTCTGAGTAAATATTTGGAGGGGTCAATTTTCTGAGGAAAAACTCAACGCATTGTTCTACGAACATTCAGTTTGAATACGTAAAAAGGGATTGAAGCAGGGTGTAGTAGCTTCTATCACAATAAGAAGGGTCATGGAGCAATCACCTTGTAAAAATTTGCCATCAGTAAAGAGAAATCGTTATCAAAAGGAACCTAAACTCTGAATATCATAGTTTGATTATAATAAATTAAAATTTTCTCAGAAAAAAATCATAGAATTATTAAAAGAACTTTCAGTTTGAGTAATATTAACACATGAAAAATTTGTTCAATTTTGGAAATTGGATATAGGTTTAATAATGATGGAAATTATGTATTGAAATTCAACGTATGAAATTCAGGCTATAGTCACAATCTAGAAAATGCGAATATTCTAATTTTTCCTACGAATTTCGAAGCACTTATACAGTTACTTATTCTGTACATAAGTAACTTTAATATTTAAAGTCATGTTTTACCCACCTTAATGAAGGGGTCCCTAAATGAAGACTATGTAGTGATAAAGGGGGTAAAAGATGCATGAGTTTTTCCTATAGGTGGGATTGCTCCAGTAATCAAATGTTTTTCCAGATAAATTGAGCCTAATTTTAGTAAACCCCCTAAACTTATGTCATTGCATTTTACTCTTCTATTTCAAACTTAAAGTACCAAGGACACCTAAAATGAAAACTAATTCATTAAATTGGTCAAGTGCAAACTTACAGAGCCATATACGTCTTAAATTAGTTTGAAAAACCGATCATTCATTTTTTAAGGAAAAAGATCGCCTGTTTACATAATGTATTCCAATACAAAAGTTCGTGGCCAATTTCAAAAATAAAGAACGTGTGCTGTTAAACAGCAGAAAATGAGCCAAAAATAAATAAATCAGCATATAACCTCAGAAAGTGTTGTTTTCTGGTATGTTCTGCTAAAACAAAAATCGGAACCTAGTTCAGCAAAGCTCTTTTCTTTGAAAAATACTTGTAAGGAATGCTTTTTGAAAAGAGCTTGGCTAGACTAGGCCTATCTTGATGTTACTAGGATATTTGGCATTCCAGGATCTTTTAACCATGAAGCAGTGTAAAGGTATACATGAATGATTCTAAAAGAAAGCATCAATATATAGGCTACCATATTGGTAGTTTTGCAGACCTAATGACTTCCACTGATAGACTACCTAATGTAGGCTAAGGTAAGACACCTAGTAGGCTGTGTGATTTGCTTGAATATTTTGATATAAATCTACCTCATAGTTACTCTATAATAGTAGCATATACCTTTTATGCTTTTTTTTATATTAGAAATACAAATTACTTGGGTGAGCACTGTTTGACTAGGCCTATTAAAGTCATTGGTTCCTTATACTCTAAGCAACAAATATTGTCATTTACTCTTATATACAAAGCACTATAAAATCAAAACAGTAGGCAATATTGTGTTTCCTTTAAACATGGAGAATGATAAACATGGATATTGTCTGTTGTGAGTCAGCCCAAAAATCTTAGTCATCTCTATTGTAGTTCAAGTAGACTTTCCAAGTAGGCCTGTCCGCCTAGAGTCTAAGGCCTTTTGACCAAGTTTTAGGATTAACATGACCACTAAGTCACCTGGACTTGCAGTCCTCAGTCAGAAAACCCAATCTATAAGCCAAGACAGTTACACTAAAACAGAATTAATTGAAAATTGGTTGACTGAAAAGTTGCCTGGCCTTGTGTGCAAACAAGTGGCATAGGCTCTACCTGCCTAAGGTCTTAGACAGGCAACCCAGTTTATAAGCTCAGACAGTTACACTAACACAAAATTCATTCAAAATTGGTTGACCCAACAAGTTGCCTGGATTTGCAGGTGAACAAGTGACATAAGGTCTGCCTGCCTATAGTCTCATGCAAGGGCAGCTGAGTTTTAGGACTAACATATGAACATCAAATTGCCTGGACTCAAAGGCAAACCAGCAACAATAATAATAATTGATTGAATTTTCAGAACATATATCCTGTAGGCCTTCAGAAAATTATGGGTATTTATTAGTGAAAAGGATGTCACACTGTTATACTAAAGCAATGCACGAAAAAAAGGTACTGTGCTAATATCTGGGGAACATGCGAGAAGGGAAGTTTGGTTAATGCTAATGAAATAAAACAAAATAGGATAAAATGTATAACAGTTTAGAAACAAATATCCAAATGAGTAAAGTCAAACTGTTCTCACTCCTTTGAATTCTATTCACAGACTAATAAAAACTATAGCAAAAACCCTTTCCTTATATTCTCTGCAATCCTCCGCCGCTAATATGTAAGCGAGCCTCTGATTGGTCTAGAAGGAGATGTAACCATGTCTCTGATTGGTTTAGAAGGATACACGTGAACCTGTTTCCTATTCCTGGATCATAACATTCTCCCCTAGCGTGCACTTGGCCAAACAACAACAACAACAACAAATAAATCGAACTTGGAACATCCATAAATTGCTGTACTTGTCAGAGATATAATGTAATGAATTGACGAAAACCATAAAACAGACATAAATTGAGGTTTTCATCCAAGAAAAACAACAAATAAATTGCTCGACACTCATAACCATCCAAGAAACATCCATCAAAGTGAGAAAATTCCTGTTTTTTTTCATTCTCACTGACGAAAACCATAAAAAAAGACATAAATTTCTGTTGACATCCATGAAAAACAACGAATAAATTGACCAACACACATAAAAATCCAAGAAAACATCAATCAATGTGAGAAAAATCCTGTTTTTTCATTCTCACTGACAAAAACCATAAAAACTAAACGAAACTAGAACTTCAACAAAAACTCTAAGCTAAGACTCTATGCTACAAACTCTAAACTCTTAACTAAAACTAAAATAGACTAGAACTCTAACAAAAACTCTAGTCCTAGTCGATTACGTCATTCTATGCCCATATATGGACTCCCGTCATAACCTTCTGATTGAGTTCTACCGATTATGTAACCAATTTCTCAGAAATCTATTTGTCCTAGTCGATTACGGCATTCTATTCCCATATATGGACCCCCGTCATGACCTCCTGATAGGGTTCTACTGATTATGTAATCAATTTCTCAGAAATCCAAATGTCCTAGTCGTTTACGTCATTCTATTCCCATATATGGACTCCCATCATGACCTTCTGATAGGGTTCTACCGATTATGTAATCAATTTCTCAGAAATCCATTTATCCTAGTCGATTACGTCATTATATGTCCATATATGGACCCCTGTCACGACCTCCTGATAGGGTTCTACCGATTATGTAATCAATTTCTCAGAAATCCATTTGTCCTTGTCGATTACGTCATTCTATGCTCATAAATGGATTCCCGTCACGAGCTCCTGATAGGGTTCTACCGATTATGTAATCAATTTCTTGGGAATTCTCTCCCTTCGATTACGCAATCATTCCTGGATCTTAACATTCGCCCCGAGCGTGCACTTGGCCAAAACAACAACATCAAATACATCGACCTTTGGAAATTTAGGTCATTGACCCACTTCAATTATGCGATCATTCTCCCTGGGGATTCCATGCCCATATTTGGTGTGGGTACAGAGTTAGACTAAATTTTAGATGGCAGCAGGGGTGTGCAATGGGAGTATAAGATAGCTTTCTACTAGCAGTGTGCCAGAACTATATCCAAGACGCTCGAAAAGCGCATGTTTTTAAGTGATAAGTTTTAAGGCTTGAACAAATGATGCTCATGAACTTTATAATAATAATAAAAAAACTTATCACCTACTCTTTTATTTTTCCTTAAGGTTTGAGCGTTCAAAAAACAGCTGTTTAAACAGCTGTTTTCTGTTCTTACAAAAAACAGAACAGAAACAGAAACAGGTCTCCTGTTTTTTGTTGACCTGTTCTGTTTCTGTTCTGTTTCATTCAAGCCCTATTTATTTTTTTTCTGTTTCTTCAAAAAAACAGAACAGTGCCCATGGTTAATTGCTATCAGTTGGGCAGAAAAACATGGATCTAGAATTGAAGCAAGGGAGTACAGCCTGTAAGGAGGAGCGGGAGTCAGTATGAGGAATATTAGAAAAATAATTATTAAATGCGTCAGGTGCATGTAAAGGGTCAATTAATCTACCATTTGTGTCTTTAAGGTGAATAGGTATAGACTTGGATTTTCTATTGTTTTGAGAGTATATCATTAATGGCGGACGAAGTCTTTTTCAGGTTTCCTTTACAACTGAGAATTTTCGTATAATAACAATTTTTCTTTGCTTCGCGGATGAGTTTAGTCTATAAGTTTTTATAATTTTTATAATTTGATGGGTCAGTATCACTACTGGTCTTACAGGCTACCTTATATAATTTGTTTTTACAATATGTGGAGATAATGAGGCTATGTGACATCGAGGGGCATATAGGGATAGTTTTCTGGTTATGTTTACGAATAGGAAAAGTTGAATGGATAATCTCACTTAGCCTTTGCGCAAAACCATTTGTGGCAGAATTTACCGCTTGACAATTTAAAACGTCGGACCAGTCAGTGGTTCTTAGGCAGTCAATAAAATGGGTTCCAGAATTTGTATGAGGGTATTTTTAGATATTTTAAAAGCGTTCGATTATCGAACGCTTTTAAAACATCTAAAAATACAGCTATGACTTTAAGATGTTTATCAAGGCCATCATTGTGACCAACGTTGTAAGAAACTGAACTGCATGCTCTGTAGAATGTTTTTTTCTGAACCCAAATTGGTTCTTAAAGAAAAATCCTTTCTTCTCTAGAAATGTCTCTATCCTTAGGCATAATATCTTCTCCATTATTCTAGCTATAATCGGAAGCAGTGATATTGGTCTATAGTTACTAGGATCTTCTCGGTCACCTGACTTGAAAATTGGCACTATTCTTGCAGTTTTAAACGGCTGAGGGAAGATTCCATCCTTAAAACATCCATTAATATGTTCGACAAGTTGATCCTTAATAACTGGGAAAATTTCTTTCTGGACGCGGAGGGATAGAAAATCTGATCCAGCGGAATTGTTCTCTATTCCAGAAATCACTGTTAACACTTCACTTTCATTCGTCTTTTGCAGCCATATTGTTTCAGTAGCTGGCCCATTATACAGGTGAAACGACCCTTCATTTTTATGTATACTTACTGACTGTCTAATTTCATTACCTGCGTTAGAAAAATGATCGGCCAGTTTTTCATTAAAATCTGCCTGGTATTGTTCACATCCACATGGCTCCTTATCAGTTCCTCCAATTATTGACCGAATAACTTTCCAAGTCTTCAAAGAGCAATCTCTACATGACTCAAACATTCAGTAATAATCCTTTTTTGCTTTTCTTAACAATCTATTAAGCGCGTTATTATAATTCTTATAAGTATTTCGGTCTAATTCTCGGTAAGTAATTTTACTAACTTTATACAATGCATGCCCCCTCTTGATCCTAGTCAAAAGACTGCGGGATATCCATGGCTTTTTTGCCCTTCTTTCATTTTTTTTATTTATAGTTGTCTTAATACACACTTCATTGATCAAATTTGTAACTTTTTCATACCACAGTGCAAACCTGTCACCATAATTTGCGCATTCACTTAAACAACTCCAATCACATTCCTCAAGTCACTCTTTCATTTCATTAATACTTAATTTATCAAAATAAAATTATATCTTAATTTTGAGTTTATTTTTCTCTGGTTTTAGTTCTAAAATGCAATTCCTGTTATTAGAGTAGAATTTTAAGCCATATCAAAGGTTTTTTCCTAAATTTAGGAAGTGTATTTCCAGATCTTTGAAACTTCCAAAATTTGGATCAAGCTAAGTTGTAAAGCTGAAAACACTTTTTTGTACTTTTTTTACGCTGAAGATCTATTCTGCATGGTTTCACTTTTATAAAACAAAGGTTGTTAAAGGTCATCAAAGGTCAGCACCCTCTATCGGGGAAAGGAGTAGAGAGGAGTTGGCTACTTCAAAATATCTTTCAAGGACATGCTTTAGTCTGTAAACCCATCCAATAAAGCTTCATTTTTGTAACCTAACCCCTTACCAAGATAGCAACAAACAGCTTGTCTAGAATTTTACCATATATAATTCAGACTATATATTTGCCTGGGCGCCCATAAGGGGGAACAAGGGGGGGGAGGGGCACCTTTACCTTAGTATTCTTAGCATCATTAGTTACAGTAACTGTAGTTGCAGTACTAAAAGAATACAAATAATGCCTTCTGGCTAGTTCAGAATCCCCCACAATGTACTCTTAAAGATTTAACTTATTAACATAAGTTGTTCTTGAGATATTGCTTTGTCACCTTTTTGAAAGTCCACATGCTCATATTTTGTTTTGATTTAGTTCGACGTCTGCATAAATATTTCTTGCATTTGCTTACTGCGGATGCTTTTATATTCTCTTGCGACTATTACTCTGAGGGTTGTGGGGGAAGGGGGGTGGCATGCTCAAAGTCATAATTTCTGGGCCTTTAAACTATGTTTAACAAAATGGTTATCTCAAAATTTTGATTGGATGTGTTTGTGGAAGTAATTGACGTGGGGGAGGAGGAGCTGGTTGCCCTCCATGAGCTCTTTTTGAGGTTCCTGTGACATTTCTTTCTATAAGAAGTACTCTGGTCTAAAAAACAAAACAATATAGTGTGCCCACATTGCTCTTTACTTAGGCAGCACTATTGTTCTGCCAATGATATTTTGTCTTGAGATTTTAACTATACAGCACTGGAAGTGCCAATTAGACCAGGTAAGCCCCCCCTATAATTCAGCCTATGTGCACCCAAGTAAATTGGCACAATATGGGGGGGGGGTGGAGGTAAAGTAGGATTAACTTGCAGTTAAAAAGTGTTAATTTACAACAGTCTAGAGAAGGACATGTAGAGAAGGAAACTTGTTAAGAAAACAATTCATAATATGCAGAATAATTGTAGATAACACATATTGCATGTGTGTCAGCTATACTTTATCCCTAACTCCTTCCCCAAATGTGCAAATATATAACCCAAATTAGATATTTCTAATGCATTCTGCCTCCCATCAGTAACTTGTTTTTCTGGTTTTGTTCTGTAAAAGTTGATTAAATTTACTGGTACACTGGATGATTTTCAGCCATGTATTTGCAAAGTAAGGGGGATGGCCTGGGGGTAATTTATAGCAGGGGTACAAGCAAGATATCAGCAACAATTATTTCTGTATATTATTTATCAAGGGTCACAGTGCAATGGACAACATAACTAGAATTGAAGTAGACATAGCAGAGGCTTTGCAAAATGGTGAATTTGGAATTGCTGTGATGTTTGATTGGAGAGATGCTTAAAGAAATATCAAACACAAAAAGTTACTAGAAGTTATGAATAATAAAAACTTTCCATCCATAGTGGTATCAATGATAGATGATCTACTTTGTGATCGTTCTTTTAAAGATCAGATAAATGGTACTCTGTCTTCAAGAAAACAAGTTAAAGATGGCCTCCCACAAGGAACGGTCATAAGTCCTCTTTTATTCACACTGTATATTTCAGAATTAAAACTTAGAAGACAGTCAAAAAATGGAGAATTTTCTGATGATCTCCTGGTGTGGAATAGACACAAGCATATAAACTCACTCCAAAGCATAATCCAGGAAGACATAGATGATGTGTGTCTGTTTTCTAAAGCTTTTGGTCTGCCCATTTCGGTCCCAAAAACAATAGTATTTTATAACCGTAGTATAACAATAGTATTTTAAAGACAATAGTATTTTATAACCGACAAATAACCCTCCCTATACCCTTAGCAATAGAAGGGAACACAATAGCTTATCTGCCATCTGTCTGTCTACGGGTTATTACCATTGACTGCCTTTTAAAATGGAAACCACTTGTGGAGTTTTTGATAATTAAAATCTTAAAGCGACTCATCATTTTAAAGCGACTTGCAGGATCTAAATGGTGATCTTCACCAAAATTGATTATTGTTTTTAATAAGCTGTATATTCGATCAAAAATGGAATATGGCACTCATTTCTTTGTTAATGTTCCTTTAACTCTATTTAAAACCCTTGAGACACTCCAAAATTCAGCCATAAGAATTGCATTGGGACTGCATAAACATACTGCAGTAGATAAGCTAAAAGAGCTCTCTGGACTACCTGCTCTGAAAGATAGAGCTACTATGCAGAGAAACCGTTACTTTACAAAAATACAATATTATGGTGATAAACATGCAGTCTTTCCAGCCACTTTTGCAAACCCTAGCAAGCCTCAGCACCATAAGTCTTCTTGGTGTCAGTATCTGAAAGATCATCCAAATTGGAAAAATGAACATGCAGATAGTTACCCTTTTCCAAATTCTCCGCCTTGGGAAATGGAGGCCCCTGAGTGCCATCTCCAACTGCTCCTTAAGGATAAATCTTTTTATGCTAATCAGTCTGTTTGTCAGCTTTTCGCCATTAAAATTTCCTAATTGTTTCCCGAATATACTCAAGTTTATACTGATGGATTAGTAAAGGGAACAAATACAGGAGCAGGGGTCTGCATTCCGTATGTTTCCTTGAATATTTCAGTAACTCTCCTATCCAATACTTCAACTTTGTCAGCAGAGTTGTTTGCCTTTCTAAAAGCACTGGAAGTTATGGTCAACCTCAGACCAGCTTCAAAAAAAGTGTTAATTCTCACAGATTCTGAGTCTGCCATCCAACTAATGAAAAAAATAAATTATGAGGCTGCTGATTCAGATTTAAAATTTATTAGAGATTATCTCCTAAGCCTTAAGAATGTGGACACTTCAGTTTGCTTCCACCATATCCCTAGCCATAAAGGACTGACCCACAATATGACAGCCGATAGGCTAGCTAATGAAGGAGAAAATGCTTGCGCCCCCCCAGACTCAAAACTTGGGAACCTTCGTGACATTATAAAACACCGTGGAAAAACGAAGTGCACCCCATTCCTGAATTCCCCATTTCAATCAAGGGAAGATTCGGTGTGGTATTACAGGATAAAATCTGGATACCTGTTGCTGAATTCTCTTCGATTCCAATGGAATCTCCATCATTCACCACTCTGTAGGTGGTGTAAAACATCAGTGGAAACCCCCCAACATATCTTTTTTGAGTGTTCGGTACTGGCACCACAAATCACAAAGATTAAGTTAAGCTGCCAGAAAATGGGTGTTCCAGAAACATTTGATACCATCATCAATTTAAAACAACATCGTAACACTGAAAGACCAATCTGTAACTTGATGATCCAGATCATGAAGACGACAATGGAACATTGATAGAATTCTAAAGTGCAGAAGAGAGCGAGAATGAGTAGGAAGCGCCGTACTGGTACCGGTACTGGTACAGGTACCTCAGGTACTCGCGCTTCCCACAACCCATCATCAAATTTATGGCTTCAAATGACATGCCAAGTGGAGTGTATTTTTAATTTTCAGGTCCTGCTTTTACAACGATATAGAATTACTGCTGACCATTTCTGAAAACATAACTGAGCTGAAGAAAAAGAAGGATTGAAGATACGAAATCAAAGGTGTGAAAGGACTGCATGGTAGTCCATATACCCTCATACAAATTCTGGAACCCATTTTATTGATTGCCTAAGAACCACTGACTGGTCCAATGTTTTAAATTGTCAAGAGGTAAATTCTGCCACAAATGGTTTTGTGCAACGGCTAAGTGAGATTATCCACTCAACTTTTCCTATTCGTAAACCTAACCGGAAAACTATCCCTATATGCCCCTCGATGTCACATAGCCTCATCATCTCCTCATATCGTAAAAACAAATTATATAAGTTAGCCTGTAAGACCAGTAGTGATATTGACCTATCAAATTATAAAAATTATAAAAACTTATACACTAAACTCATCCGCGAAGCGAAGAAAAATTGTTATTATACAAAAATTCTCAGTTGCAAAGGAAACCTGAAAAAGATTTCGTCCGCCATTAATGATATACTCTCAAAACATAGAAAATCAAAGTCTATACCTATTCGCCTTAAAGACACAAATGGTAGATTAATTGACCCTTTACATGCACCTGACGCATTTAATAATTATTTTTCTAATGTTCTTCATACTGACTCCCGCTACTCCTTACAGGCTGTATTCCCTTGCTTCAATTTTAGATCCATGTGTTTCTGGCCAACTGATAGCAATTAACCATGGGCACTGTTCTTTTTTCTGAAGAAACAGAAAAAAAATAAATAGGGCTTGAATGAAACAGAACAAAAACAGAAAAGGTCTACAAAAACCAGAAGACCTGTTTCTGTTTCTGTTCTGTTTTTTTATAAGAACAGAAAACAGCTGTTTAAACAGCTGTTTTTTGAAAGCTTAAACCTGAAGGAAAAATAAAAGAGCAGGTGATAAAAGACAAATATAGAAAGATCAGTACTGAAAAGATGCCAGACAAAACCTTTCTGTCACAAAACTAAATAGAGTATGGTTGAAACCAGGGTAAAGTAACCATGGGCACTGTTCTGTTTTTTTGAAGAAACAGAAAAAAAATAAACAGGGCTTGAATGAAACAGAACAAAAACAGAACAGGTCAACAAAAAACAGGAGACCTGTTTCTGTTTCTGTTCTGTTTTTTGGTAAGAACAGAAAACAGCTGTTTAAACAGCTGTTTTTTGAACGCTCAAACCTTAAGGAAAAATAAAACAGTAGGTGATATGTTTTTTTATTATTATTATAAAGTTCATGAGCATCATTTGTTCAAGCCTTAAAACTTATCACTTAAAAACATGCGCTTTTCGAGCGTCTTGGATATAGTTCTGGCGCACTGCTTCCGCATGACATAACCGGCGATTGAAAACACTGATTTGCTTGGCACACTAGTAGCAGGTACGCTAAGATGCTTTACAGCGATATCTGACTGCTCCGGAAATTGTTTGTGTCTGGATTCCAGAAAATGAATGGGTCTCCAATCTGAAAACACTAAGTTTTAGCCTCTCACTAACTTCTTGTCAGGTTGCCACTTGCCACGGGTAGCACTTTAGTGCTTCTTTTAGCACTTTTCTCTGGAAGTAGCACTTTTAAGAAAGCGTAGTACTTTTGTAGCACTTTTTACACAAAAAAGAACAAGAGGCCTTAATTGCTTTGGGGGAGGGGGGAAGTTCCCCCCTACAGACCATGTTTTGCCCCTCCCCCCATCCTGGTGTTCGGAAGCAATCTTAAACAAAAATATGAAAGAAGAAAAATGCAAGGGAAAAAGACACTTCTTAATGCTAAATTCGAAAATTTTCGCCGCTTTGCGGCTTAACACAGCCTTTGAGGATTAAATTATATCCTAGCAAATGTGTGTGAGAAGCAAATCAAAAGAAAAATACACCGAATTCATTCTTAAGCAAATAAATAAAATGAAATTTCTCAAATTCTGAATTTCAAAGAAACTTAAGACCCTTTGCTGCACAATACTTTCTCTAAGTATTCTCTTCTCTAAAATAGGTATTTTAAGGGATGCAAATATAAGGAAAATTGCACTTTTTAATAACTTATTTCTAAAAATTTTCCCGCTTTGCGGCAGAAAATACTTTTTCCAAACCATTTACTTGCTCTATAATAGAAATTTTCACCAGTTCAAGTTTTTTTTAAGAGTACGAGTAGGCATGCTTTTAATTTTGTAGGCACATTTTTGTGGTCCACTCCCAAAGGAAAAGGGGTAATGAAACCCTTGGCTATAAGTACTCAATCCAAGAACATTAATTATACTTCTTACCCGATCCCCCCCCCCCGTACCGAGATTCTGGATCTGCCACTGTTTCTAAGTTGTTAATATGAGAAAAATACACTTTGGTGGAAAATTAAAATAATTTCTTAAGCCCCCCTCCCCCCCCCAGGATTTTTTCTGAATTTGTGCTACTGTATTTAAGCAAATTAATGAAAAAAGAAAAGGCTTACTGGATTGTCGGTTCTACGTCGCTCTGAAAGATAGACTGGAACTTTCTCCTCGTACAATTCTAAGGCATTTTCAGCAGAGTTGCTGAGGTTGCAGAAGCGTCGGACGGTTTTGAAACCTGTTGTGTCCAAAAACGACTGGAACAAGCTTTCCTCACTGGACTCAGCCTCAGGGACTTCAGCTGTACGAGGGCGAGTTGGGGTGGGTACTCTTGTGGGATCTGCAGCATTACTTAATGCATCCTGGAGTAATGGCGTCAAAAATTGGCGGGCAAGAGACCGATCCACCAGTGACAACCTTTCAAACGTCGAAGGATCCAGATACGCTGCCTTTAGGAAAAGAGTTAGCTCAAAATGTTGATTTGTCATAAAATACTTTTTTAACTCCACGGCTAGGAGTTCTTTGAGGGATGCAACAATGGGGCCATCACTGGCTCTAGTATTACAAAAGAGCTCAAGCCCTTTTAGGACTATGTATGCTCGACTGGCAGTCGGATATGAAGAAGCACTTATCAGTATGGTGGCATCGCGAAAGGGAGCAAGTACGGTAATGGCAGCTTCTAGTACAATCCAGTCATTAGACGAAAGCCAGAGACTCCTAATGGAATCTTTGCCACTGTTGAATGTAAAAAAAAATTTCCAAAGGCTCCCTATGTTTTTTCGCAGACTCAATCATTTCCAATGTGCTATTCCATTGCACTTTCATGTCTAGAGGGATATGAGAACTAAGGCCACTCTCTTTGCAATATTTTTCAAAGATATCGTGCTGGACAGTGGAAACCTTTAGGTTTCTCAGTAATTTTCGCAGTTTTATCAATGGCTGAGCAAGCGTAACGTGACTTCGGATAGCCTGTGCCGCACCCTCGTCTTCTGACTGACTCCCAGCTCCCCATTCTTCTTCTCCATTACTTTCGTCATCCTCTTCCATAGACACTGCACCAGTTTCATCGGATTCTTCAGCAAACTTATCTTCACTTCCAGAGTTTTCAGACTCAGAATCAGAAAGGCCATCTGAATCATTTTCATCAGTTGGCTCGACATCTTCGACTTCATCAGAGGATTCAAAGCAATCTTCTTCAGGCATATCATTGGCTAAGTTTCGAGTGGACCAAAATCCAAGAGCACGAGTCACGGCTAGATGAAGACAGTGTGCGGAACATGAAGTTCGAGGAATTGCTCCTAGCCTACAGGCTTTGACGACATTGCTCCCAGAATCAGTCACAACGCGGAAAATCTTGTCTGTTAGTGAAAACTTCCTGAGTGCAACTTGGATTGCTGAAAGAATGTTAGTAGCTGTATGAGAATGCTTAAGCTTCTTGAAATGTAAAATACAGTGGTGCAACTTCCACTCATTTTTCATCTTCCTGGGGTAATGGGCGGTGATACCTATATAGCCAGATCCTTTTGCAGACCAGCAATCAAAGGTCAAGCTAGCCTGAGTGGCACACCTTAAAGCAGCCTTCAGCTTAACTTCTTTTTTTTCTGGCAGCAACATTCATGTGACGATGGATGGTTCTCCTGGATGGTGCTTTCAAGCCATCTGTTATTTTTGAAATAAGCTGTTTCATACCTGGCTTATCAAACACAGAAAGTGGCAATTTGTCCTTAAACACTGTTTTGCAGCAAAGCTTCCGCAGAGCAGCTTGTTTTGATCGATCGGTAATAAGGAATGATCGTATGTCTGCTCTCCCTTTTCCAGATTTTATTAACCCATTGGCCTCTGTGTCACTTGCTTTGCTATTTGAAGCTTTCTTGAGGGAATCAGCCTGACTTGATATATTTTCTTGAGTTGGTTTGGGTTTGCTATTTGCTGCACCAGCGGCAGATACTTTATCTTTGTGCACATCAATCGAATGCTTCCTTTTAAGATGGTATATAAATGTCGTGGCAGAGCCTCCCTTAGCCTTTAGAGAGGTTTTGCAGAAGTTGCACCTGATACTTTCTTTGCTTTCTTTTTTCCCGTAGGGTGCCCAGAGAGCTAACTCCGAAGTTTTACTGGGAACATTATTATCCATTAATAACCTAGTACAAATAAAGCTGATAGAGAAAAGTATATTCGAAAGCCCAAAAGGCAGTGTAAAAATGGTTTTTTTATTTATTTACTAATTAAACAAAAAAGGAGACCAAAACACATTTTGCTGGATTACTTCAATTCTATCTTAGGTATGCAAACATTAGTCATTTGTTGTACAGATACAATACTGCAAAAAAGGTTCTTGCTGGTGCTGACTGATACAAAAAGAAGATCCAATGCTAAGGGCTGTTAAATAATGTTTTCGATAAAAAAATATTCTACTCGAAAAAATGGGTTAGTCTGCAGAATGAGTGCAAAACAATTTTGCTTGTGCTTTCATGATGCTTGTGAGACAATTGGCCAACAGATGACCAAGGCAAATCACATATTGTAATAACTAAAATGATGCTTGTTTAAGATAATGGCTTTTTCATGCTCCCAATAAAATATTTCTATCCTGTCTGTCTGCAAATTAAAATTTATTTTGTTGATTTTTGAGCTGTATATTATTTATATTGTATGACACCATTTTTCAGTTGGCTCATATGGTTGATCTTCCTATTCTTTCTATTAATATATTGTCTACAGTTGTTGATATAAGTTTACTGGTCACACAGTATTTTGTAAACCAAAGATATATTACCATATAGAATAGACAATTTTATGGCTAGAAATGGTTTGTGTACAAAGTTATGTTAACTATGTTACATATTAACTTATGTAACGCTATGTTAACATCTAATTGGTGTTGTCACTCTTGTTACTTGCCAGTCGAAATTCCCCGTGTGTAACTTGAACATTTACAGACCGTGCTTGTCCCTGGACTTTCCTAAGTGATTTTAGTGACCTTGGTTCTTGTCAATTGGATTATAGGATTTGAATTATAGTCCTGAACAGTGAAAGAAATAAGAGGTGAGATTTTTAGTTCCAAATAGCTCATATCTGACACAAAGGAACCTCCTGAAAAAGACATAGATGTCTCACCTTTCCTGCCTTCAAAAAGAAACTTAACTAGAACCCCCCCCCCAACTCCTATGTCTAAATAAACCACACATCTCAAGGGGATACAAGCCCTAAACATCCTTTAAGCTAAAAGTACCAGTGAAACCTCTAGTAAAAAAGAAAAAATGATGCAATTAGATCACCCCCTGAAGAACCCCAACCCGAGATTATATAACTCCCTGATGATTCCCAATCACTGCCTAGCTCTTTAGATAAGCCATACTATTACATTGTGACCATCAAGAAAACCAATGGTCAACCCTTTACTAGAGATCGGTTAATGGATATTAGAAAGCCAATATTTTTACTAGCTAACTCAACTTTTGAAGTAGTTTTCCTAAAAGACGGTCTGATAGATCTTTATTTTACCTCTCACAAGGCCGCAGATTCAGTCCTTTCAAGGTCCAAGGAGTTGATCGTTGAGGGTTCCAAAATCTTTGCCACTTCAAAAGAAGTACAAAGGTCCTATAAATACTTGGTTTATGGTGTTGACACTGGTATACCAATAGAAGAATTTACAACTGAACTAATTGATTCTTCAGGTCATCCGGTCCATCCAACAACAGCCACAAGACTCAGCTTGAAAAATGATGGTAATCTTATACCCAATTGCTCAGTGCTCATTTTATTTAAAAACGAGTTGCAAAGAGAAGTTTTTCTGTGTGTTATGGCCCTTTACCACAAATCCTATAAACCAAAGCCCCCACAATGTGCAATTTACCTAGCTCATGGTCATAGCAAAAATAATTGTAAACAGTCACTCCAATCATGTCGAAAATGTGGTAAACCTAGCCACGTTACAGAAAATTGCACCGAGAAAGACGTCTACTGTAAAAATTGTAATAATAAGGGGCACACGGCACTTGAGAAGCAACTTGGTCAGGCATATCATAAGAGAGCCGAGATCCTCCGAACCTCTGTGAGATTGAAATTGCCCTACTCCGTTGTAGCCGCTACAATACCTAGACAACCAACTCCAAGTCGGCCCTTAAATAGCCAAACTGAAGTTTCAAAGAACCAGAAGAAAAAGGTCCCACCCCCAATAGATAAAGGCTTCTCATTTACCCAATGGTCCACTCAATTTCCTCAACTTGAGGCCAAATCGCAGCCTTCCTCTTCCCAACTTCCAGTTTATCACATCCACAAGTTATTCATCATCACAATCAAGAATGGTACAGGTTAGCTACATACCTCACAGTTTCCCATCTTATCGAGGTTGGCAGTGAACCAGTTGAACTGAAAAAATCCTTTAAAAAAGGCCATTACTACGCTCCTAGGAGAGGAAATCTGGCAAAAAGCTGCGATCCAACTTTTATCCTTCAAAGAAGGCATTAGAACGTCATTCTAACTCAACATTTTCTATGATCCCAACTGTTACCAAGTCCTCCAGAAATTTGAAAGCATAACCAGCACCTGAAACGATGGTAGATGCACCAAGCCATAGCAAAACAAAACAAAAAACAAGAAAAAGCCGACCAACACAGTAACACAGAAATTGACGGCCCCTCACGAAGTCTCCTCGGGCGAGGATGAAGTTCAAAGCAAAACCCAAGCGAGAAGATACCCGACAAGAATGCCTGACGACTAATTAATGTGTGACTTTTCGTTTTTAACTAGTTTATCCTTCGCTTCGCGGATGAGTTTTAACAATTTTTCTTCGCTTCGCGGATGAGTTTAGTGTATAAGTTTTTATAATTTTTATAATTTGATAGGTCAATATCACTACTGATCTTACAGGCTAACTTATATAATTTGTTTTTACGATACGAGGAGCCAATGAGGCTATGTGACATCGAGGGGCATATAGGGATAGTTTTCCAGTTATGTTTACGAATAGGAAAAGTTGAATGGATAATCTCACTTAGCCTTTGCGCGAAACCATTTGTGGCAGAATTTACCTCTTGACAATTTAAAACATCGGACCAGTCAGTGGTTCTTAGGCAATCGATAAAAAGGGTTATATTTGCAGAGCTGTAGTTTCTAGAAAGTGTTGGGATATTAATTCTAGAGCGTAGTGGTAGTGGTTGCGAAGGTAGTGACAAGTAAATAGGAAAATGGTCTGACCAATCTAAAAATATTATATTTGAGGACAGGTCATTTCCCAGGGAAGTGGATACAAAAATGTTATCAATTAATGTTGATCTCACAGGATCGACTCTACTGGGGAAAAACCATTGTGGGTAGAAGACCACTCGCGGTTACCGATTCAAAAAAAGTGTCAGATTCAATATTTTTACGAACATTGAGTAGGTTACAATTAAAGTTCTCAAGAACTATTGCCTTTTTATGGGGTAGGTTAATAAAATTAGAGAAATCATCAAACAGATCACAAAAACTTGAGGTCGGAAATGGGGGAGGTTTATGAAATAAGGAGAGTATATAGGAATTTTGGCCAATAGCTATGTTAACAATTATTGAATAAATACATCTGAGATTTATATGTGTAGAGAAAATAGATTCGCACTCTGATAGCCTGGTAAAATTTACATTCGAACGGATGTAAAGTGAGATACCCCCAGAACACTTTATCAATCTCCTGGGCATATGAATTATTTGGTAACCAGGGAGTGGAAAATCACTAGTGTCATCATTATTGGAAAGCCATGTCTCTGTTAATCCTATAGCGTCAAAAGGGCAGACACCATTGAATGAAATTAAACATTTAAACTTGAGCCACTTATCCCGGAAGCTTCTAATGTTGAAACAAAGAACATTAAGGGAATTATTATTTACTAGTTTTGGCTTCACATTGGTAGCAAAATCGAGAATATCAAGGTAATTACAACTAGCATGAGTTAAGGTACCATCGGGGCTGCTTATAGGGTTGGCATGCTGATTACTTTCTATATTGGAACAATTAAAAGCAATGTTATTAGAAAGGGATAAATTAGTTAAAAACGAAAAGTCACATATTAATTAGTCGTCAGGCATTCTTGTTGGGTATCTTCTCGCCTGGGTTTTCCTTTGAACATCATCCTCGCCCAAAGAGACTTCGTGAGGGGTCTTCAATTTCTGTGTTACAGTGTTGGTCGGCTTTTTTTTTTTTTTTTTTTGCTATGGCTTAGTGCATCTACCATCGTTTCAGGTACTGGTTATTCTTTCACATTTTGGGGGGACTTGGTAACAGTTGGGATCGTATAAAATGTTGAATTAGAATGACATTCCATGCCTTCCTTTAAAGATAACCTTTAGATCACAGCATTTTGGCAGATTTACTCTCATAGGAGCACAGTACATGCCTTTATTAAGGGATTTTTTCAGTTCAACTGATTAACTGCCAGCCACGATATCACGAGGAATTACTCGGTATGTAGCTAACCTTTGTCATTCTTGATTACAATGATGAATAACTTGTGGATGCGATAAAACTGGAATTTGGGAAGAGGAAGGCTGCGATTTGGCCTCAAGTTCAGGAAATTAAGTGGACCATTGGGTAACTGAGAAGCCTTTATCTATTAGGGGTGAGACCTTTTTCCTCTGGTTCTTTGAAACTTCAATTTGGCTATTTAAGGGTCGACTTGGAGTTGGTTGTCTAAAGATTGTAGCGGCTACGACTGAGTAGGGCAAGTTGAATCTCACAGAGGTTCGGAGGATCTCGGCTCTCTTATAATATGCCGGACAAAGTTGCTTCTCAAGTGCCGTGTGACCCTTATTATTACAATTTTTACAGTAGACGTCTTTCTCGGTGCAATTTTCTGTAACGTGGTTAGGTTTACCACATTTTCGACATGATTGGAGTGACTGTTTACAATTATTTTTGCTACGACCTTGAGCTAGGTAAATTGCACATTGTACGGGCTTTGGTTTATAGGACTTGTGGCAAAGGGCCATACCACACAGAAAAACTTCTTTTTGAAACTCTTTTTTAAATACAATGAGCACTGAGCAACTGGGTATAAGATTACCATCATTTTTCAAGCTGAGTCTTGTGGCTGTTGTTGGTTGGACCGGATGACCTGAAGAATCAATTAGTTCAGTTGTAAATTCCTCTATTGGTATACCGGTGTCAACACCATAAAACAAGTATTTATAGGACTTTTCTACTTCCTTTAGAAGTGGCAAAGATTTTGGAATCCTTAACGATTAATTCCTTGGACCTTGAAAGGACTGAATCTGTGGCCTTGTGAGAGGTAAAATAAAGATCTATCAGACTGTCTTTTAGGAAAACTACTTCAAAAGTTGAGTTAGCTAGTAAAAATATAAGCTTTCTAATATCCATTAGCCGCTCCCTAGTAAAGGGTCGACCATTGGTTTTTTTGATGGTCACAATGTAATAGTATGGCTTATCTAAAAAGCTAGGCAGCGATTGGGAATCATAAGGGAGTGATATAATCTCGGGTTGGGGTTCTTCAGGGGGTGATCTAATTGCATCATTTTTCTTTTTTGCTAGGGGTTTCACTGGTACTTTTAGCTTGAAAGATGTTTAGGGATTCTATCCCCTTAAGATGTGTGGTTTGTTTAGACATAGAAGTTGGGGGGGGGGGGGTTCTAGTTAAGTTTCTTTTTGGAGGTAGGAAAGGTGAGACATCTATGTCTTTTTCAGGAAGTTCCTTTGTGTCAGACATGAGCTATTTCGAACTAAAAATCTCACCTCTTATTTCTTTCACTGTTCAGGACTATAATTCAAATCCTATAATCCAATTACAAAAACCAAGGTCACTAATAGTAGAGATGCATTATTGAGTCGTGACAGGACCACGTGGTCCTGTCAGCATTTTTAATGCTGACAGGGCACCAAATATGGGCATGGAGTCATTAGGGAGAACACGTGGTTAATGAGATCAATGACCTAAATTTCCAAGTCAACAACAACAACATCGACCTTGACATTCGCTGAGAGCGTGCACTTACAACAACAACAACATCGACCTTGGAACACCTGTGCTGTCGACCTCAATTCACCTATCGTGAATCAATAATTCCCCTTAGAAACAACAAATTAATTTCCCCTTTCTTGACAGATCAATCAATCAATGACATCATCTGTCAGACTTTAAAAATTTTCGCCTAGAAACATTTCTCCAGGAATAGATCCAAATCATTAATGTCTTTGCCTCGGGAACAACTCTTTTGGTCGAACTCCAAAGGATATTAATAACCAAAGGCCATGGAAACAATTAGGCAAGAAACATCTTAGCGATGAATTGTTTTAGCGCGCGAAAAGGTTTCCTATTAATTTGAAATGCGTTAGCGCAGAGATGCCAATAACAAAGGAACACGCTGAATTTGCGTTTAGGGATTATTTGGGCGAAACAGTTTTAGACATTTTAGGGAACTATTTCGGCGAAACAGATAGAGACATTTTAAAAGAAGATTATTGAAGAGATATTAGAAGAGAATTTGAGTGTGGTCGTTATAATACACAAGTTTCATTTGAACAGTGTTGGGAGGTCCTCTAACCCAACCCCAAAGGGTTCCAATCCTCCTACCCCAACCCCGAAGGAAGCCCCCGGTCCTCAAAGGCCCCCCAAGCTCCCAAAGGCCCTCCACCGGGCCCCAAAGGTCCGCCAGGCCCCCAACTGCCCCCCCGGACACTCAAAGGCCCCCCAAGCTCCCAAAGGGCCACCGGCGCCCCCAAAGGCCCCCCCCAGACCCCCAAAGGCCCGCCCCGGGCCCCCCAAAGGCCCATCGAGCGCCCAAAAGACCACCGGGGTCCCAAAGACCCTCCACCGGTCCCCAAATGTCCCCCAGGCTCCCAACTGGCCCCCCGGACCCCCAAATGCCCTCCCCCCGCCCCCCAAGGTCCCCCCGGCTCCCCAACGACCAAACGGGCCACAACTGCCCCCCCCACCCCCCAAAACCCTCCCAGTACCACCAAGGCCCTACCCCGGGGCCCCCCACGGACTACTACCGGACCCCAACGCCCCTCCACCTCCCCAAGGACCCACCGGGTCCCCAACAACCTCCACCCGTCCCCAAAAGCCCCCCCAAGCTCCCAAAGGGCCACCGGCGCCCCCAAAGGCCCACCCAGACCCCCAAATGCCATCCCCGGACCCCCAAAGCCCATCCCCCGGTCCCCAAAGGTCCCCCCGAGCTCTCAAAGGACCACCCGACCCTCAAGGGTCCCCCAAACACCCTCCCCGGGCCCCCGTCGTTCGTTGATGTGTGTTGTGTATGTAGCCTTTCATAGGTGTGTCCTTTCAGAAAATTATGATTTGGGAGGTATAGTTTGCTTTTTGGACTTTTCAGAGCTAGGATTCTTAGTCACTCATAGGTGTTTGTTGTCTGAAACTTCGAGTTTGGGATGTGTAGTTGGCTATTTCAGACTTTTCTGAGCTAAGGTTTTTTAGTATTTCGTAGGTTAATGCTATCTGAAACTTATGATTTGGGATATGTAAAATACTATTTCGGGCTTTTCTGAGTTGGATTTCTTAGTCTTTCATAGGCGTGTGATGTCTGAAACCTATGATTTGGGATATGTAATTTGCTATTTTCGACTTTTCTGAGCTAGGTTTCTTAGCCTTTCATAGGTATGTGTTGTCAGAAAATTATGATTTGGGATGTGTAGTTTGCTATTTCAGGCTTTTCTGAGCTAAGGTTTTCTAGTATTTCGTAGGTGAATGTTGTCTGAAACCTATAGTTTGGGATGAGTAGTTTGCTATTTTTGACTTTTCTGAGCTAGGTTTCTTAGTCTTTCGTTGATGTGTGTTGACTGAAACCTATGATTTGGGATACGTAGTTTGCTATTTTTGACTTTTCTGAGCAGGATTTATTAGACTTTCATAGGTGTTTGTTGTCTGAAACCTATGATTTGGATGAGTGGTTTGCTATTTTTGTCTTTTCTGAGCTAGATTTCTTATCCGTTCATAGGTTTGTGTTGTCTGAAACTTATGATTTGGGATGCGTAGATTGCTATTTGAACTTTTCAGAGCTATGATTCTTAGTCCGTCATAGGCGTTTGATGTCTGAAACTTCTAGTTTGGGATGAGTAGTTTCGCTATTTCAGGCTTTTCTGAGCTAAGGTTTCTTAGTCTTTCATAGGTGAATGATGTCTGAAACCTATGATTTGGGATATGTAAATTACTATTTCGGGCTTTTCGGGGGTTTGACGCGTTCCACCAATTGAGTTGCGTTTTCAGGCACGGGGTTTCAAGCGTGTTTTGAGCGGGTTTGACAAAAGTCGTTTTCAAGTTCTCCGTGTTCAATCCGGCAAAACTTTAAAATGTTTTCATCTTAGGGGTTCCAGGCGTGTTGGACACGGGTTCTTCAAAATTGTAACTCGCCAGAATAGCATGGTTGAACACGGAGAACTTGAAAACGACTAATATGCAAATTTGTCGACTTGTATTGCAGTTTTTACAAGACATAGGAGCAGATAAGAAGATATAGTCCAGTTTATTACTTAAATTGGTGCATCTTGAATATAAATGCAGTGTAAAATTATAGTGACAATTCACCCCTTCCTTACACTTTTCAACTTTCTAA